>NC_031773.1:12030264-12041647 GCF_001522545.3 Parus major
CCATCCCGGGATCTCTGCTCATCCCTCTGCTGATCCACCTCATCCACCATCCTGGGATCTCTGCTCATCCCTCTGCTGATCCACCTCATCCTCCATCCCGGGATCTCAGCTCATCCCTCTGCTGATCCACCTCATCCTCCATCCCGGGATCTCAGCTCATCCCTCTGCTGATCCACCTCATCCACCGGCCCAGGATCTCAGCTCATCCCGGCTGTTCCAGCCGACTGTTCCTCGGAGCCCTGCAGGAGCACCGGGACTGACTGCCCGAGGGGTTTGTGAAAACAAAGCCTCTCCTCCATCCCTTCCCGTCTCAGCTGAGAAAAGCTGTTACGGGGCCCCTGGTTCTGTTGTTAACACTGTAGTTATTGTTGTTTGTTTGCCTTGCTATATACACTAGTAAAGAACTGTTATTCCTATCCCCAGATCTCTGCCTGAGAGCCCTTGGTTTCAAATAGAGTAATTTGTGGGGAGGGGGCCTACATTTATTACATACATGCAAGGGATGCCCCTGCCGTCCCTACCAGATGCCTGTCTTCCAAACCAAGACAACTGGGAAAGCAAGGACTCACTGGGATGGAGACCCTGGGATGAGCAGGTCTTGGAGCATCCACCATGTCACCAAACAGCTGAGTGGTCCCGGGCCAGATGCTTCATGTTGTCTGTCATTCCTTCCTAGAAGATGATGTTGTGAGCCAGCCTAGATGTTTTTTCCACCTCAAAAGTCAAAATATTTATAAATTAACAGAGGTTCAGAAGTGAGGCAAGTAATCCACCTTCTGGGAAGCGCATGTTACAGTGATTTGTATCCTTGGCATCTCTGGCAGCTTGGCTTTTTCAAAGAGTAAGAAGCAACTTGATCAAGGTCTTTATGTGGGAAGAAGACACCATCTGATATATTTCAGTTCTCACATCTCTTAGAGAAAGGTAAAACAAAATCTAATACCTGGAAGCTGAATCTAGACAGATAATTGCCATTCTATTATATCCTAAATCTTCTGGGGGGTCTTGTCACAGGCTGTCACTAGGCACTTTTCTGGACAAGTAAATCTGCAAAACAGACCTAATACTCCAGTGCAGCACCCTGATTTCAACACACACATTTAGCTTCTGACATGTTACTGTCCTTAGTTCTTCCCTTCCCCCAGGACAGGCAGAGAAAGAAGCACCACAAAGGAAACTACCACAATATTTTTTAGTCAGATTTATTTTTATTTATGACGTTTGACAGGTACAAAGCCTGAAGCAGCTTCCCTCTGCCAGGTCTCCCCAGGCACACCAGCCCTTTCCATCTCCTCATCCACAGCATTCCCACGGTGAGGGAGGGACAGGGGTGCTGCAGGAGGAAAGCAAGCACCTCTACCTGGCTTCTGCAGAGACATCCCACATGGCCCTGTGCTAAAAATCTCCATGGAACAGCAGGAAAAAGCTGCATGATACTGATGGACTTTGTCCCATCTTCTCCATCCCTGGTGGCTGGAAAGGACCGAGGCAGTGCTGTCACATGAATGCACCAGCCCATGGTGACAAGGTTTTGACAAGACCAAATGGAATTTATAGTTTGACAAGGAACACTCCTTGAAAACAACTGTGAATTGTTTTCCTAAACCCATATCCTAAAGACCAAGCACAAGTTTTTGGTGTGGAGACAGTGCTCTAGGTGAATTGTTACAACCCATGTTTTGCAAATAGGTCTATTGTAGTAATTTCTCAAAAAGACACACTATGAATCAAAAATCAATTCACATGTTGAGATATTCATTTTGAGTAATAGTACCAGGGGAACAAAAACAAGCCAGAAGTGCAATATTTTCAAAATGAAATTGTCTTGGCTTTGTTACCTAATACTGTTTCATTCTAAAATTGATCTATGTTTAGTGTTAACAAATAGTAAAATTTGTGAAAAGTGAGTAATGTATCTGAGTGGATATTAGTTTTCCCTAATTTATTTTCAGTTTGGCCACAAAACAGGAAAATCAATTATTCTCATAACTCTATTCAGTATGAGTCTCTTCCAACATACTGCTGTCCAGAGTTTTCTCCTCTATTATGAAGACTCATACTTCTACCAGTTGGATTAACTTGTGGTTTTCCCCAGATGATGACTTCTGACATTTTCATTTACATAAGTTCCCTTTAAATTTTTCTGCAGTTAGTTGTGATTATAATGAGTTAGCCTCTACTGTAGGTTTCATTAACATAATGTTTATTGCCTCCTTTGGATAATGAAGCTATTAATTAAAGTTCTATCTAACGAAGATCCACTGGGTATATGACTAAATATTGCTCCAACATTGGTTTTGATTATTTTCATTGTCTTTCAAAAGGTTTTCAGTATATATTGTAAAGAACCTATCCAAGTCACTTCAAAAATTTTGGACAAGATTCTATAAAATGCAGTATCACACTTTCCAATAAAATCACAATGTTATCCAACTTCCCTCCTATTGCCACTTAACTGGCAAGAACTATCTGTGTTGGATAAAACATACGCTGTGTAAACTCCCACTGATTGGTACTGTTCTGTTTCATTAGCCTCTTCATGTTGGTGGCCATCTCCATCCATTTTTCCCATCACTGTACACATTGTACAATGTGTACCTTTTTTTTTTATGAGTACTACTTTTTTAATAAGTACTACTCTTTTATGTGAAGTGTAAGGATATTGTCATTTTTTCATTTTAAAAGTCTTGATCCTTTTTTCCAGAGCTATTAAAGTGTAGGCTTTACTTAACAGCTCTTTACCTTGGTACCACCATTAAAATGAAAACTACTTCAGAGACATTTTTGGGCCAACTATAATTTCAGCAGTACATGTGAGGTAAATACTTATTCAAAAAACTGCTCGGGGCTAAAAAAAAAAGGAGGCATTCCAGAAGTTCATTTGCATCAGGAGAAGGACCAGAAGCCTACACGAAGTATTCTATTTCTCAGTGGAAAGGGAAAATTTATAACAGGTGACACAAGGACTTAAATTTGGTGGGATTTTTTTTTCTTCCTCCTGGGTGTTACATTTGATCATATGATTAGTGCCATTATCTTTACTATGAAGAGGTGAAATTCCAGGTGCGGGGTAAGAAGAGGTACCATGTAGATGAGTTTGCTTATTAGGGGAGTCTGCAAAAATTACTGAGGGAATTGTAAATCTTACAGATAAGAGCCTGAGACAATATTACAGTACACAAAAGGGACAACAGGTTTTAGAATATTAGGAAGATTATAAAAGACAAATATAGCATCTGCATTTAGAAATGGGTCATGGAGGAGTATGAACATGAAGCATAGAACTGAAGAAATAACAGATAGGTAAGCTTTAATTCCTTGAGTAATATGGAAACAATATGGATATATGGAAGACAAAACAGGGCTGAGATGTACAGAGATAAATACAGATTTATCGAGGAATAATCTTGTAATATTCAATATTATTTACAATTATAATTATTATTTTTATTTATTATATTATTATATATTATGTATTTATTATTTATTATTATTTACAATTCAGTATTGTAAAGTTTACAATAATGTATGATTTGTTCAGTTCTTTTGCAGGATAACATGTAGATAAAAGTAAAGATGTAGGTATCCTCTATCTTGCCTCCTTTAAGGCTTTTGATGCCCTCTTAAGTAATATTTTCATAGCCAGATGAGAAAAGTTTTTAGGTGAAGCTTCTGGAAGGTGAATGCATGGGTAGGTGGCAAGGTGTAAGAAATAGAAAAGGTAGAAAACTCTCAGAAACTGTGTGAAAGCAGATCTCAGAATAGAAGAATACAAGAATACAGACATGCAAGGACAGGAAACAATTTTGAGCTTTGTAGAGATAGGCCTTAGAAAAAATGGCAAGCAAGATAATAGGAAAATATAAGTTTATAATGAAGCTTTATCCATTGTTTATAAGTTATGACAAACAGTCATTGTTAGAAGCAAAGTGTACATGTAGTTTTAATGATTGGCTTAAGCAAACACATGTAAGCTTTTAACATTATCCTTTTTTAAGGCATTGCAACCCAGAGAATTTGGCAGTTGTAATGGCACAAGCTTTCAACATCTTTTCTGTCTCACCTTGTACCAATGAGGCTGGTGCTGAATAAAAAGCTCAAGGAGAGCCTACCAGCAGTCCCATCCTGGTATTGGTAAATAAAGATCCAACAGAAAGGAACACTTTAGAAGAGCAGCTACTTGCAGCTCACTGATCTATTGTATTTGTGTATCTTTGGCAGTTCTACATGAACTGCCTTAGGTTTGGTGTTAGTCAGTTCTGTTATTAATGGCTTGAACAGTGAAATAGGTTATATGCTTATTAAGTCACTGGATTATATTAACCTAAGTGAGCTGCAAGCACTCTGGAGACTTAAGCAGTTAAGTACTTAAGCTGTGCCCAGGTTAGTATAACCTGCTTGTCATCAGGGCTAATTAATCACATTAACATCTTTCTAATGTGACCATACTGCTTGAGGTAGCTGCGATATCCCTGAATGGTACTGCATTATGCCACAGAGATTCCCTCAAAAGGAGGAATTCCACACTTCCTGCATTTAATCACATTCCCCAGTCTGCTCCAGGTCAAGATGCTGATTTACTGGCAGGTCACTTAGGTACATTTAAACATTTTACCATAAATCCTCCTGCAAATAGCAGACTCAGTTGGGCTGTGTTGTGTAATGCCAGAGTGAATGCTCACTTTATGCTAGGATATCATCTTGCACAGCATCAAAATCACACACTGCAGCTCCCAAGTTTCCCCTGCAGATTCCTCCATCCAAGTATTGATCAGGCCCTGTGTGTTAGAAAGGTCTGCATAGTGCATTACAGAAGAGTGGTAATTTTCCTGTTTTACATGAAAATATATTAGATTGCAGGAGAACTATGGTTCTAGAAGATCAATGCCAGAGGAGTTAATATCACCTACTTTTTCCTCCCCGTTGTATAGTTCTAAAATTAGAAGCAAGCAGAAACACTGTGCAGCATCCTAATTGGCTTGTCACTAGGGTAAAGCAACTGGCTAGCTTCTGACTTACTGGAGATCAGGAGGTTCTCTTGATACACCCTCACTGGTCTGTTGCTTAGCCTCTTGGGACGAAATATTTGGAAATAAATGTAACATGTATTTGATTAATTAGAATTTTAATCGATTTAAAACATATTTTTTTATCTGGTGTGAGGTAAAATATTTTAGTCATTCTCCACTGTGAAAAAAAATTACCTGCAAGCATTGTAAGTCACATCCTGACTGCAGTAATTTTATCTTGTTAAAGGCAAAGAAGGGAACTTCACCACTGGCAGGTACAATTTTTGAGAGCAGCATCAAATTTATATTTAGCATCATATAATCCTTATACAGATGACTGAATGTTTGTGTTAGTGAAGTTTTAGCTACCTATGCGATGCTTGGGGCTCTGGAAAGGAAACCTAAAATGCATCTTGTTGGCAGATGTGTTTATGTACTTACCTTAGACTGGTGTAGAGAAACATAACTCCTTCTCCATGTGAATTTCAGTCTAGGAGACATGCATTAACTAAACTTTTATTATATGAAAAACATGTCTAGACAGCAGCCTTAGCTGCACAGCTGTCTTTGAAGAAGTACAGGATATAGCCTGCAGCACGGTATTTCACAGCACCTTTTGTGTTGAATCTTCTGACCCTCTGGCAAACAGCTGCCGCAGCAAGAGCAGCAAGATTCCGTCACTTCAGGGGGAGTCTCCGGTGCTGTCTCTGAACAGCACAACACAGCAAGGCACCTGAAAGCTCTGTCTGGGTTAATTAGCAGCACTGAAAAGCAGGATATGCTAGTGATGCAGAGCATTGCACAGAGTGGCTGCTGCTGGCAGTGACATGACTCGCTCAGAGAAGCCCCAGGTGCAGCACTGGGCTGTGCAGAATGCCCCTGGCATTGTCACAGAGCTTACTGGGCCTCAAGAGGAGCCATTCCTCAGAGAGCAGGGACTGGAAATTTTGGCTTCCAATTGGTTCATAAAGTTTTCTATTTTAGACAGTGTGTTTCAATCATTCTGCAACTCCTCCAAGTCAGAGAGGCTGAGGGAAGGAAGCTGAAGCAGGCCTTAGCAGAGTTATGTGTCATGGTGCCTTAAGGTTTCTCCTTCCTTTCTCCTTAACAACTATGTTCCCACTTTCCCTGTATTTACTTCATCAGCTTCATCTGTGCTCCCACCTGCTCACCCCTTCAACAGCCACTGCTCATCCCTCTTTTATGCAGGTGAACCTTCCCCGGGTTATGAAGTCCAATCTGCCATCACTGGGAACCCTAAACCCTACTATATCCCTCTACAGAGCTTTTCTTTCTTTTCAAGGCTGGTGGGACTTTTCCTTCCTTTCAGTCTGTGGTTGCACATACAACCCAGGTACTTCTCACCTTCCTGGCATTCTTTCCCTCTCAGGAAGGACACTGGTCCTTGCCTGACCACTGTTCTCCCCCTCTCTGTCTACTGAAGTGGACTTCTGTCATTTGCAGCCAAGCACCTTGATTCAGGGTAGACTTTGGAACATGTGGCTTTTTTTTCTGATGATTGCAGACCATTCCCCAGTGCTTTGGGATATCAGGTCCTGTAGCCTTCTGGGAATGTGGCTTCAGAACAGCCATGCTGTGCTTCCCATCTCTGCCCTTATGGGTGCCCTACAGGACTCCCTCTCCACTATCACCACCACCAGTAGGACTGAATTCAAGAGAAATTATGTAAATCTAAGCTACTCTCTAATTTTTACAGTAGACCTGAATTGGACCATTTCTGACTGAAACAGTGATAGCAAGAATGGTTTCAGCAACATCAATAATAGTAATTCTAGCCAGCCCTTTGCTGTGCCTCTCCCACAGTTGTTAACACTACAGAAATAGAAAGAAATGCCATTTCCTACTCCCTAAGAAGGAACATTTCACCAGTGCAGCTGAGTCCCAGGGGAAAGAAAGCCAAAATGTGCAGAAACTATAATAAAATAAGACATAATGTAAAAGTTAATGCTTTGTGATAGACCACTGGAGAGGCTGTGGGTTGCCACAGCAACAGGACTACATACACCAGGCTGCACCGTGGGGCTGCTGGGGCTGCTTAAAGGCCATCATGCTGCTGCCCTGAGCAAACACCCCAGCAACAGTTTGCAGCCAGCTCCAGACAACTTGGAACAAGGGAAAAATCGATCCATACTGATGCATGACTTAAGATGCTGTCTACCAGCAGTTAAGCTGTAATCAAGCCCAAAACACGCATAGGTTACCTCAACCATCAGTGAAATGGCACAAAAAGTCCTGCTTGGGCTTTAGCATTGCCCCAGCTTCAGCTCATGCTGAATGCTGGAGAGCAGAGAGCAGAGAGAGACCTTCTGATTTTTCAGCTTCAGCTCTGAATATCCTTGGACACAAGCCGGAGAAACCTCAAGTCTACCATGACTTGCCTTCTGTCTCTTCAAGACCCAGGATCTAGGCCAGCCCAAATTAAATAAGTCTGTTATTTGTACATATCTGTATCTGTTTTGTTAGAAGATTGTAACAGTTATATGTAGCTATTTAAGTGTGGTGAGAGTGAAATCCTGAGGTGTTGACTGGCACTGGTTGAACATGGTAGCCAGTGGGTGATCTGGGTGACACCATGGGAAAATAGGAGGAAAGTCCCTGAGGGGTAGAACAGTTCATGAACCCTTGGATGCAGCTACAGATAGGAAATAACTCCTGGCAGCCTAGACCTCTCTATGCACCAGGAGAAAAAACTTCTGAGGCAGAGCTGCATTTTAAGAGGGATGGATGGGAGACACTTCTCAGAAGGGTTGGCAAGAGTCAGTCATGTGTCTGAGCAGGGACATCCCTGTCATGGAAGTTTGCCTATGTCTGTGTGAGCCTATCCTCATGTGCTCAACAATTTTTCCCAGTTACCTCAACTGTTACCAAAACTTATCATTCATTATCTGACACTTTATTGCTATTGATTCATCGATGTGTAACTTCCTACCACCCTGTTCTCACCTCACAGAATTTTGTAATTCATCTCTTGATAACTCTTCCCCAACCATGCATTCACTCCTTCCTCTTCTGTTTTTCCCTTTGTTTCCCACCATGTGAATATCAATGAATTCCCAGATGTGCATTTCTTGCCAGACATTACCCATGGCCCAGAAAATGAATGCATCTGTTCTTCTTACCCACCATGTCCAAGGGTTTCCTGGCACAACATACAGCTTCTCTCCATGGTGCTCCAAACAAAATATTCAAGTAGTTCTCCACCACAGTTCCACTGGTGCAAGTAACTGACATGTTCCAAAGACAAATGTTGGGATTAGAGATATTAACTAAATAATTTTTATTATAAGCTTTTGTGGTTTGTGTAATAATCTATACAAACAAAAAATGAGCACATCCATTGTCAGATAAAATGATCAGTGGTGTGCACCAGGCAAATTTGGGGCACAATTATACTTTAAAAGATTGTATAAATTCATTTTTAACTCACCTATTTTTAACCACACATGCACATGAAAATGTTTTAAGAGCAATATTATGGTGAGAAAATCGAGTACTGAAGAGGATGTGCCAAAAAAAGAGCTGTCTGTGCCACTTGATTTACATCCCTTTGTTCTGCATTGCACGCTCACATGCTAATTGGTAAACAGGATCCTGCCTTATCAGGTGCAGGAGACAGCAGCTGCTGTCCAGAAAGATCAGGATGATGAGAATCTTGTTTCACCTGTTGAAGAAGCTTTTTGTGAAAATCCTGGCTCAAAAGTCAGACTTTTTTAGATGAGACTAGATGGTAGCCCCAGGGCTGGGACCCAGTTAATTTTCAAGGAGAAAAGTCATGTGGGTACAATATTGTTGGAGAAAAAGGATAATCTTCTGAGCATTAAGGTGATGAAAGCTGTCCAGAAGAGTTGGGTACTATCCCTGCTTCTGCCACAAAGTTCTTTTGTGAAGCCAGGTACAATGCTTAACACCTTTCATAGATGAGCAGCACCTCGGTATGGCTCCTTCTGAGGCCTCATTTTCAGAACTGCTGAAACCAAAATCCATGCAAAGTCTGCTCTGAGAAATAAGGTCCCAGCTTCCTTTTAACTATTCTGTCCAGAATATGCCAACCTTGTATCTCATAGAGACATTCTATTTTCTAACGCTATGAAGCACACATATAATTGTAGTAAGAACCGTGGAAATACCTCCTAAGCCTGCCTTCAGGTATTCTGAAGAAATTCTGATACCAAAATGTGAGACTAGAGGATTCAATGCTCTAGAGAGGGACACAACCAGAGAGATTCAGGCAGCCCCAAAACCAGACATCTTGCACCACTTCCCCCTTTCCAATGTATTAAACTAAAGGACTCACCGGTATCACCTAAAGCCCATGTGAAATATGTGTCCATTTGGTGCTGGAGACAAGAGAGGACATCCTAGGACAGCCAAACCAATCACTGCTAGGCTTTTTTTCCAGTCTTTTACTCAGCTTTTCAGCAGAATCCTAATTTCTTCCCCTGCTTCTTTTCTTGTCCAGACTGGTTCCCATATTTACTTACCCTAGCCTGACTCTTGTTCCCCAGCTTCTTCTCCAAACTCAGTACTTTGTCCTCATCAGCTCTGTTGGCCCATTTCTTCTACGAGCAACTCATTTCTGCTCTCTTGACTCCTTCCCAGGTCCAAATCTCTTCTTCCTGCCATACCAATTCTTAGGTTTGTCTTTATTGTACATGTGCACATTTACAGGCCCACTAGCACTGAACCTCCCATTTGGCACAGATCCCTTCCCCATTACCTCCTTTTTTTATTTTATTTTTTTTTATCTCACAGAACATCCTTCCCAGAGTTCCCTCTGACGTCCATTCCTGAATTGTCTTGGGCCACTTCAGGCTTCCTCCTGCCTTCTGTATCTGGCTCGTATTGTCTGCACCTCCACTGTCCTCCACGGCCACTTAGAGGACAGTGAAGAGAGGCATCCTGCACCGAGCCCTGGGGGCTGGCAAGCCTCAGCCTGAGGAAAACAGGAGCGAACACCGAAGAACCATCACTCCTCCTGGTGCTCGAGGCTGGAACAAGTTCAGCTCTTCTCTGAAGGCAGCGTATGAGCAGTCCGGTCACGCACAGCAGCTGCAGCAGGAGCACGACGAGGCAGCAGAGCACACCCGGGCACCTCCAGCAGCCCTCGGCAAAGCGCACTCGGTGTGAACCGAATCTCCAGGAATTTTAGCAGTACTTTTCACATTTGGACCCGCCTACCTAAGAAAGCGAGGCAAGTGTGGGTATTTGGGGTCCACCCTGCCCATGCTGCCCGTGTGTCTAAGCATAGCCGTGCCGTGTGTGCCAAGGCCAGTGCTCCCACGGCCTGACTGCCCGGACACGGCTCCCTTTGTGCTCACACCCTTCGGGCCCTCAAGCTCTGACTGTCCCCGACACGAGCGCTGCGGAAACTGCCGGCTCAGGCTGCCCCTTCCTAAACTCCTCTGCGGGAAACTTGGGAAGGCCTTTGGGAAGTGTTGCCGCTCCACTGCTTGCTGGCTGCGCTTGGTTAGTGACAGTCGCGGGGCAGAAACAAAACTTTGCTTGAAACAGTTGAAAATTTAAGGAATGCCATGAATCATTTCCACGGGAGTCTCCCTCCCTCCCTCCTGCCGCGCCGCGGAGCGCCAGTATTTAAGTGAGCGCGGCCCCTGCCGGCACCGCGCTCAGCCGGACCGGACCGCTGGCTCTGCTGAGCCTCCCGCCGCTCGCTGCTGCGAGCTCCGGCTCAGCGCACGGCTCGGGGACCGCAAATCCAAGTGTCACTGGCACAGGAATGATTATTACCAGATGCTAATTGCTCGTTAATGTATTCTAATCGCTGCTGCATGCCAGCGCGCTCAGAGCACCGAGTGCCAGGCAGAAGGCGCTCGGCTGGAGCGGAGCGGCTCCTCTCCTGGCAGCCTCAGCCCCGCGCCGAGAGTCGCAACCGCGTCCCCACGGCTACGCTCACACAGCGCTCTCCTCCTCGGCCGCCATCCCGCTCCCGAGGCGAGGAGACGCTGCTGGTGATTCCTGACTGCCCCGATCTCCAGGCTTTGGCTCCCGGAGGGTTCCTTCAGCCGGGAGACGAGCGCCTCCGGCTCCCCCGCGCCACGGCAGGCACCGCCGCTCCCCCGCCGCAGGGGAGCCAGAGGCGCCGCTCCCGGCTGGAGAGGCGGTGATGATGTTTTGTGCGGGGACGGGAACACCACACACACGTTCTAAACTTTAGAACCCGCTGCCTGAGCACGTCTCCCAGGAAGCGCTGCACGAGAGGCGTCGGGAGCGGGTCCGCTCGGCAGGCGCTGCCCCGGCCGGGAGAGGTGCCCGTGGGCTGAGGAGAGCCGCACACGGGGCTCGCCCGGGGAAGGGGCGCGGGCGGCCCCCTCTCCCTCCGCCGCCACCTGCCCTCG
>NC_031773.1:12042039-12084509 GCF_001522545.3 Parus major
GAGGATGCCCGGAGCGGCTGCAGGGACGGCGGCTACAGGAGCAGGCTCGGCAGGAGCGGTAGCAGCGGGGATGCTCCCAGCTCAGGAGGCGGCCAAGATCTACCACACCAACTACGTGCGGAACTCGCGGGCCATCGGCGTGCTCTGGGCCATCTTCACCATCTGCTTTGCCATCGTCAACGTGGTGTGCTTCATCCAGCCGTACTGGATCGGGGACGGCGTGGACACCCCGCAGGCGGGCTACTTCGGGCTCTTCCACTACTGCATCGGCAACGGCTTCAGCCGGGAACTCACCTGCCGGGGCAGCTTCACGGACTTCTCCAGCCTGCCCTCGGGAGCCTTCAAAGCTGCGTCCTTCTTCATCGGGCTCTCGATGATGCTCATCATCGCCTGTATCGTCTGCTTCATCCTCTTCTTCTTCTGCAACACAGCCACCGTCTACAAGATCTGTGCCTGGATGCAGCTGACCTCGGGTGAGTGGAGGCAGCGGCCCCGGTGCTGGGGGGCTCCGCTCCGCCCTGTCCGGCACAGCCCGGCCCGGCCCGGGGGGCACGGGCGGCTCTGGACAAACTTGCGGCTCCGGCGGCCGCCCGGGTCGGAAGAGGGTCGGGGAGCGGAGGGGGTGGGTGGCGAGGGCCGGGGGTGCCCCGCCGGGGCAGACCGGGAGAGGATGCTCGGGGGTGCCGCCACACATCGGCAGCGTCGCAGAGCGGTGCCCGTGCCTGCCCCGGGCCGCCCCGCTGCCCGACTGGGCGTGGGCAGCCAGGCTCAGCCCGCAGCTCCTCGCACCTCTCCGAGGGCTGCCCGGGAGAACTGCCCGGCTTCGGTCTGTGAACCGACCCGAGGGCAGCTCCGGCAGCTCCAGGGACTGCGGGCGGCAGCGGGCGGGTGTCCTCCAGCGCGTGGTCTGCTGTAAAGGTCAGGAGAAAATGGCAGTGGGGACAATCCGAGCAGGCGACGATGGGGAAAGGCAGCCGCCCGCCTGTTGAAGCTTAGTCCCCGTCCCACAGTTCCACCTGGCCAAGGCAGAGCCCGCTTGGGCTCCGTGGGTAAGGTCTCTTGTTGGAACTGGAAGGACAGCTCAGGTCGTTGGATTTGGCATGCATGAGTTTTGCTTGGGGTCTGTCCACAAGGTTTATTTTCCACTATCTGTTAGGAGTGTAAAGAAAAATAATTAATTTCAGTTGCTGATTTTGTCTCAGAAGATCTCCTAACTTCATTTGACTTTCCCCATCACATCCAGTGTCTCCCTGGGGAAAGCATATGGTAAGAGGGAAAGCTCCAGGACATCCCTTTCTGCATTTCCAGCACAACTTTCCCTCTGAGTTAGTGGAGAACTGGTTATCTGTGTGCAGGTGGGAGGGTAACTAGAATAGATGGTCTGTAGAATTAATATAGTAATAAAAGCAGTTTTAGCCAGACAGAAAATATTAATTCTTCAATCATTTGGGGAAGAAAGAGGTTAAAATCAAAGCATACCTGTTACATGTCCTCCTGGTAAGACCCTGAAACTGAGAAGTTTTGGAATAAATAGGAGTAAGCTGTTAGGGAAACAGTAAAATGTAACCAAAATGGGCTCACAATCACTTTTTCAGTCCCCTTAATTGACCTACACTCATTTCAGTTTCTGAGGAAGAATTCATTTGAGTTTTCTCCTGAACAGCTTCAGCATTATTCAATTTGCTGTTTAGTCCATGAGACTTGGTGGAATTGTCTCGTTTGTATGAAACAGCTTTAACCATTTCTCTCTCTGATGATATTTTTCCTGTGTGCTATGATACATTTTTATACTGTTTCCATCACTTGAAGTTTCCTTGTAATTTCTTTCTGTATCACTTGGGGAGCGATTTGCAGGCACTTGAAGTTGGTAGGTTTTTCCCAGTTCCAGTGAGTTTAGTTTTGGGTTCATTATCTCCATGCTGGGAACCCCCTGTGATGCAGGTGGCTCCTCTGTGCATTCAGTAACATGAACTCTGATATGGTCTGGCTAATTGTACACAGTCATGTCACTCGCCTCTGGGCTGAGCAAACTCTTTCATCTTTGCACTACTGGTATCTCCTCTGCTCCATGAAGGAGCTTTCAGTTGTCTCCTCTCTTTATGGCTCTGCTGCTAAAAGGTACCATGAATATTCACTGTGTTGATGCATTTCAGCATGTTTTTTTCATGTCCAGTATGCAGTAGGACAGCACAATTTCCAAATCCCTTGCACTTTCCAACGTCAACATCTATTCATATGTTTGCACTTCTTCATGCCCAGAGGTGCTAGTGCAAGGTAGATAAAATGGATCTGATTCCTTTACTGCATTTCTGTACAGGTGAGTAATAATGTTAAGAAACCACCAAATGTGATTGATCTACTGGAGCCCAGTCTGTACCACATGTGCAGATGTGACTGGAAATACGTTTTCAGGCAAGGCAACACTGAATTTTTGTCATCTCCAAAGCTGGCAGATGTACTGTTGGCATTAAAAGTCAACAAAAGGAGCTTTATGTCAGCAGAAGAATCACTTCTCAGACTGCTTCCCTCCAAAATTAATAAGGGAATACATGCATAGCCAAGTGCCAAGTGGTGGTCTGCTGTCCTTCCCAATTTGTACATCAATGCCCTGGAACTAGAGCAATGTTGGACGTTGGAAGAACCTGACTTTATTGTTTGCTGAATGTTTTACTTTAATTCAGTATTTACCTCACTGTTCATTTCTATATTACTTAAAAAAGTTTCCTCAAGAGCAAAAAATCTACCAGAAACTCCATATTCCCTTGGGTTGCATCCTTTGAAGAAAACAAAGGTGGTGGGACTGAAGGAAAACTTAAAGTGTGCAGGACAGGAGTGTTATAATGATATGTTTTCTCTGAGCTATATCACCTATTTCTATTACTAGTTTACTGTTTGTAGAGTATAAGTAGTAGATAAGAGTGATCCTAAAATGTTTATTTCACAAAAATCAATATAGTAATGTCATCTACATATGCATGTAGTCCTGCATAGTACAGGAACAGAATTGAATCTCAAGCAGTGAAATGAAGAAGCATGCGAACATAGCTTTGATTTTGCTTGCTATTATGTACCTTCATAGTGTTAGCATTTGGTTAGGTCATACAATACTTAAAATTGATGTAATTTATATCTTGTTAGAATCAGGTTTCTGATGTGGGATCATTTCTGGTTTAGGATTGAAAATAAAAGCTTAGGAACTGATTTATTTAGTCTCCAAGATTTGGATCACAGTCTGTCCTGCATGAGTCATTATAAATTGTCAGCATGATATAGCTGAAAAGGTGTTTTTTAAATAAAAAAAAAGATAAACAGTATCTTGGGCACATACACTTTCAGTCCTTGTTGCTGTCTAATCATGTCTATGACTAGACATGTCTATGACATGAAAAAGAAGAAGAGTCCTAAGAAAAATGGTATTTCCTGTGTGTACCTGAGTACAGAATAGGTTAGATGGTCCTATGATTTAGCCATGGCTTAAACTGCCTTTTTTGTTGCATGTGGATAGTGCTGTCAGGGTACACTGGAGACTGAGAGCTAGTGTTGGCAGCCTTGTTCTCCATCCCCCAACCTCCTGTTCTGCAACTGCAGAATCATAGGTACAAGCAGTTGCATACACACTCACCTAATTTGAGCAGCTGCACAATCACAAACTCTTGAAATCATAAGGAATTAGGTATTATTGTTCTTCATTATTCTGCACCTAAAGTTTGCAGGAAACATCACAAATAAAGATAATTCTTGAGATTTATTCCTTTATAGGTAAAGTAAATTAAACACTTCTGTTCTGCCATTGTGATTTTTTCACTATTAGATATTTGTCATTACTTTTTTCCTTTACTAAGATGTTTCAAGACATCTTATAAGAAAGAAAGAAAAAAGTAAAGGAAGCAAAAGAAAGGCATACAAGTGTCCTATGGACAAGTAGGATGAAACCAGTATATAGGTTTTTCATGAGATGCCTGAGCCCATGCCCACAGGAAGAGGACCACTGAACAAAACATAAAGGCTCTGACAGTGGTCTGTAACATGGGCCCACAAAACCATCAGAGCAGCTAAAGCTCATTTTGCCCTCCATACTTTTGGTTCTCCAGCACTCGTACTCAGGGACTTCCTCAGATGGATCTCAGCATTTAAAAGCTCTTGCTGGATTTTGTTTTTTGAGACTTTGGTCACATTTTGAACTTGTGTAAACTTTTAGCATTTACTGTGCCCCAGAGCAGGGTGTTCCACAGCTTATTCCACACGTATGCCATGTGAAGATTCAACGTTTTTTTGTGTTTTGAATCTTGTGACTGCCCATTTCATTTGATCCTCTCAGCTCATGCATTGGAAGATGCTGTGAACGGGGAGCTTGGAGACACATTCCCTGTCCTGGCCCTGATTACACCTTTGCTGTATCCCCTCAGTTACCTGGTTTTGAGACTTTTGGCTTCTTATTCAGTCCTTAGTTGTTAGGTTGTGATTATCCCTGCTGCCCTGCCTGTAGCCATTTCCAGTCTACTGTGTCTTTTCAGAGTCTGTGGGACCAGACCTACACAGAGTATTCAAGACCAACAAACCAAACCAGTTCATACAGTGACTTAATAATATTCTCTCTTTCATTCTTTGTTCCTTTCCTAGTAATTAGTAATACTCAAATTTTCCCTGTTAGTGAACAGTGGACTGATGTTTTCACACAACTGCCTATTATAACCCCAAGATCTCAGTCCTGAAGTGGTAATAATCACCTTAGGACACATAATTTTGTATAGTTAGTTTTTTTTCCCCTTAAAGAAATGACTTCATATTTATTTACACTGACTTTAAGTGACTTTTCATTGCCTAGTGACTTAGTATTGTAAAGTCTTTCTCCAGAGTTAACCCTTATCGTAGCTACCCTGAATGAGTACCAGCAGCTAACTTTGTCACCTCACCGTTTATCCTGTTTTCCAGCTCATTTATAAATAAGCTAGTAGCTCCCAAGTTCCAGCACAGATCCCTGCAGGATTCCACCATTGACCTCTCTCCACTTGAAAAATTGACAGTAGTGTCCTACCATCTGCTTCCAATTATTTATCCTTGCAAGGTCATTTATTTTTATCCGCTGGGAGTCTAGGTTTTTTAAGACTCATGAATGATAGATTCGTCAAATATCTTTAGGAAATTCAAGTAAACATTGTTAATGAAAACCATAGTACACATTATTTTTTTTTACTTCTTGGAGAACTCTAGTGTTTTGTGAAAAATTACATAAAATATGTGCATTGGTCCTACCTTACTTTATTTCATCACACAAATATGTCATGTTTGTACACATACTGACATACACTGCTTCTTTTGTAGTTCTACTGATTTATGTGGTGCAGGTGTTGGTCTTCCTGTGTTTCCCCAGGTTTTCCCTGGACTTGTTTTAAACTAGTTTTTAAAACTGTGTTCCTATCACTCAAATGCCAGATTTTTAAGGCCAAAGCAGCCATAATGAAGATGTTATTACATGCCACAGTTAAAGTTTGTTTAAACAGGGAATTTTTTCAGAATTAAAAGGAAGAATTCTTCATTGCAACTGTGTTGTTTGCCTTTATGCTTGAAATCAATCTGCAGGACCAGGTGACTTTTATATAAGAGTTTTAAAAGGCTTGACCTTGATGTTCTTGGGGCTTTTGTTACTGCTGTTTGACAGATCTTGGTATAGGGGTCAATTCCAGAAGGCTAGGAAAAAACCTAGCCTTGCACCAGTATTTGAACAGGGTATCTCATGGAGTCAGACAAGGATTTTGTTTGTAGCCTCAGCATCCTTAACAATGTGTCGGAAGAGTAATTTACATTTATGGCTCCTGAACTTTGCAGGTGGCATAAAAATTATTTGTTTAATAAATTATGCTTATTTGTCTAATAAATTATAGTAAGCATAGCTAATTGCATAGACTGATTTGGATGTAATAATAACATGGGCTTATTTCTACAACCTGTATTTTGATACACCAAATGACTTCTAAGAATCAAATTCATGCAATCACAGAACCATAGGATGATCTGGGTTGGAAGGGACCTTAAAGATCATCCAGTTCCAGCCCCCCTGCCATGACAGGGACACCTTCCACTAGATCAGCTTGCTCAGAGCCCCATTCAGCCTGGCCTTGAACACTCCCAGGGATGGGGCATCCAGAGCTTCTCTGGGCAGGATGTTGTGGGGGAACATTGCCAGATTCTGTTTCCTCTTCAAAAAATGTAGGAGGCATCCTGCTGATGGGAGAATTATAAAATTATGTATTATGGAAAACAGTTATTTGGAAGAGAAATTACAGACTGTGGTAGATGGACATCTGCATGTGAGCTTTTGCTGCATTGAAAAAGTCCACTGTTGTCCCTAAATGTGTTTTAAAAAAACTGGGACTCCCTTGCCTGCAGTGGTTCCCATGCCTGTTTTCTCTAGGTCAAATATCTTTCAAGACACCCTTTCAAGTAAAAAGCAGAAAGGATCTCAGAACTGATTTAAATAAATGAAAGAAGAAGAGCTAAAAGGATGAATTTTCTTGCTATTCAAAAGAAGATTAAAAATTGACAGATGATGGCATATGAGGACCTACAGGGGAAGATTTCAAGTCATGCAGTGCTCCTTAGCTTGACAAATGCTGTGTTTGGAAGCTGAAGTTACACAAATTTGCATTAGCCATGAGGTATGTACATTTGTAACCTTTTAAGTTGCATTTTTCACTTGTTAATTGTCTTTACTAACTCACCCGAAATAAAGGACCCTAACCAACAACGCTGTCAGCTTTTGTTGCCACTACGTACTCCACATGTAATGTGGGGAGGGACATGGGAGGCAAAAGGGACAGGAAGACAAGTCCAGAAATACTGAGAAGGTTTTTGAGCTTGAGCTTCATCTTTGATGCTGATTTTAATAAAAGCATGAACACCCCCATGGCACCTGCAGTGTGAGGTGGCTGAAGTTATTTAGTGGTCTTTGAACAGTAGTGGATATTGGACCATCAGGGAGAAAATTCTGAAAAATCAGGGTTCTTGAAGTCTCTGACCTTGGTACAATGAGTATTGCCTCTGCATTTTGGGGAAATGGGGTGCTGGAGCTCGGCAGGCAGGGACGAGGGAAAGAGCCAAGTGCTCTCCTTGTCAACAAATGTCATCTAGACTATGAGGACATCTAATCCAAGCAGGCCTGGTGCATGTGTTTCCTTTTCCCAGAGGAGAAATCATGCTGCCAGTATGATTTTCTGTATGTTCAGCTCCAGAGGATAGTTTCCCATTGGGTTTAAAAGAGAACTCTAGAGCCTCCTTCATCCTTGCCTGGGGATGCCCCATGGTAGCTTGGGCTCTCCTGCGGTCACACTGGCTGTGAGGAGTATGGCCATTGGGAAGTGCTTGTGTCCTAGTGAGAGCCAGAAGGTTAGCTGGGGAGGCTGGAAAAATTACCTGAGGGTTTTAGTGGGAAGTTGTGGGTGAAGTGAATGATGGGGCTGTGCAGGTTTTTCAGTTTCCTATACTTTACCTTTGGCTATAAAAATGAAAGATGCATCATGTGAAGGGTGGAAATGAGGGAGAAATGCTGTGCCCAGTGTCTTGTCTATAAGTAATTTCTTTTCCCAAATACCTTGTGCCCACAGTACCAGAAGTTCTTTCCTGCATCCCATGATGACATCCTTTGGTAGCTAAACTCTTCAGCTCCTCACAGGCTCCCAACTCTGTAGTTGACAAAGGCACAGCATGTGCTATACCTGGCAGAAAGTTATTTGTCTGTTAGTTTGATGTCCTCAAGTTGCCATCCAGATTTGTTAAACTATCCCTATCCCTATCTTTATACTGGTGGGAAATTTGGATTCTTTCTGCTTCCAGCTTTTTCATAAAACTTGCAGAAGTTTAGTGTCTTAAAGGCTTGTAGCATCAGTCAAATTTGGTTGAAATTGGTCATCAGGCTCAAAATCACATAGCCACGTCTGTCTTGATCCCAGAAGGAACCTGTCTAAAATGTATCGTGTAAGAAGCAAGTATCTTTTATTTGTATAAGTGATTTGAGACTTTGGTAGCAAAATTTGTTTTTTGAAGCATAAAGGTGTTTTGGGAATGGAGAAGAGATATTTTCTTTTGGTTTAGAGTGTAATAAAAATTTCAGCATCTTATAAGTCTCCCAATTGCCTTTTATGAACATCCTGGGGACTGTGGTCCACTGTTTTAAAAACAGTAAGATAACAGAATAGTAAGATATAAAAGGAAATGCATAAAGTTATCCAGGCTATTTGAGGATGAATACCATTTCACTGGGAAAAGTTGTATGTGTGAGGGAAGAAGGAAGGGGAGAAAGTCTAAAAGAGGAGAACATTACCTATTGAAATGTGGGGAGATGAGAACTTGGATACAGTTAGGAAAGATAAATGGGAGTGCAGTTTTGGAAAGTGGCTGGTGTCAGAGCAGCTCTATTTTCTTGCAGCTGAAGGAACATCACTGGCATAGGAGACAGATGCTGCCAAGTTCTTTCGGGGATTCCTTCTAAAAGTTTAATGAAGAAAATTGCTATATGCCAAAATGAAGCCAGGAAGAGGGAAACATACGGTTATTATCAGCAGCAAAAAGGCTTGGAAGAAAAGAAGGCTAGCTTTCAAACATGAAGGTTATTTTACCTTTTGTGAAGTGAACCTTTTTAGCACTGTGGTATAAACAGCATTAGCTTTGATCTTGTAAACATAAAGACAGCAAACATATCAGAAGAGAAAATCTGTGGTATGATCAGATGGTGTGGACTCAATATTTGAAAACTAACAAGATCCAGCTGTGAGGAATGGCAGGGTCACAATATTGAGGCATTACAAAGGAAAAAATAAAAACCATTTTTGTTCAGAAATGGTGAAAGAAAAAAAAACACATGGACAAGGCTATACCCTGGAAAATCTGCAGAATTCGATAACATTGGTTGCAATCAGCATTGTTAAAAATGCAGTGGCAGCAGCATGACAGTGAATAGCTAGAATATGCATTAGTGTGTGGAACAGTGTGCAGCTACCAGTTACTAAGAGAGAATTATGGCTAGAATCCTTTAAAAAAGCAATATAATAGACTTCAAGATCTGTCTATTCTAAGAAAGATATTATCCATCTTCACGTTGGCATTCAGAGATGTAGAAGACTTGAAACAAGCTGGCCTTAGAATAAGAAGGTCATACTTACTGGGGGAAAAGGTTCTTTTATTTTCTCCTTGAGAAGCCAGATGCAAATTTATGAATTTAATTGATTTTAAAAGGTAGCTGATGGCGTCTGTGGAGAGCCTCTTTGACTCAAGCACATCATGTGCTATTTCAGAGAATATTATTCAATCAAGTAATTGAGAGTGCATCAGAAGGAGAAAGCTATGGAATAAACTGTTTGAAATAAATTATTACAAACAGTTGATGAGTTGTCACACATTCCACTTTCTTTATTTTTCTGGTTATCTTTGAAAAGGAAAAGTTTATAGAGAAGAAAACTTGACATGCTATACTTGCAAGGTCAAAGACAGATATTCTGAGTTCAGAGGTTTAGAAAATGCTATTTGTAAAACCTTGTGAGGTTCTTTTGTTTACTTCTAGAACCCAAAAGTCATGTGCCTTACTTTGCAGAAGCTGACTGCATAAATTGAGTGATCTCATGCAATTGCCATGGCCAGGATGTGTCTTGTCCTGCCGTGCTAGACTGTACCTCTGCAACCTACTTTGCTTTACTGGTCATGAGAGACCTTGTGTGCAGCAGAAGTGTGTGAATAAAACAGGACAAGGTTCCTTATGATCAGGGAAGAGTTTAGCAATGTCTCTTCCTCCAGTTTGACCTTTTGTCTGTTCCTGTGGCTTCTGCAGAAGGTGGATGCTCCTCAGCTCCATGGAGTTTCTTGATGCAGGCAAGAGCCTTGGAGAGGGTTGTTTTGCCCAGATTTAACAGCTTGTAAGCATGAGACACTGACAAATGATTCTGTGCCTCTTGGAGAGGCATTTCTGTACTGAGTCATTTCAGCTTGCCAGGGCCCAGAAGAGAGTTGTGGTTGCTGTGCCTGTCCCCACAAACCAGGCAGGTACAGAGTCCCCCTCTGCTGTAGAGTCAGATGGCACACTGGCCAGTGTCCATATTATTACATTTCTTGCCTTCAAAATCTGGGTCACTAGACTCATTCTGCCTCATTCCTGGTATGCCCTAACTTGCAAACTGTGCCCTGGCAATATTTTGGAGGATTGTTAGATGGAACAGACTAAAAGCACTCCTGTGACACATGCTGAGGGACAATTCTAACAATTTAATAGCACAGACAGTCGAGTTTCAATGCCTGGGAATGCTCCCTGGTACTGCTTCATTTATCTGTGTAGACATAACCAATATGTATGTAGCCAAGTCTCAAAATGAGGAGCTCAAGAATTAACTGTGCAGGAAAGTTAAGGTAACATGGAATTTAGTCCTCTAATTTGAACCAATTTATAACTGCAGCTTAGTGCAGTTATAATGGTGCCATAGTATAAATTTCTGTGCCACAGTATAAATTTCTGATTTGCTTTGTTTAAATTGACAACAAATAATCTTTGGATTAAGAGTTTACATGAAAAGTAGTTATCTTTCAAACTAGACTTAGTAATCACCTTGAAAAAGACAGATGTTTGTAACATTTGGCAAGAGGAAGAAGTGATCAAAAATGTAGAACAAATCATAAAAAAAGGTTTTCTCTTAGAGACAGTGGAAGAATGTTACCCATGAGCCTAAAAATCATAAATGAGACTTCTCTCTGATGTAGTCTGAGTGTTTCAAAATCAGATTTCCCACAGGTATCTTCAGCTTGGCTAATACATCTTTGAACACAATAAAACTGTTATGCTTTGAGTGCATATACTTAAGAGACATTCAATGTGATTTCACAAAGAGTTAATTCAAAGTTTTAAGATAAATTTAATGAGAGAAGTATTAGACTTTCCATGAAAATAAAATTATTCATCCTTGTAGCTTTATGTTCCTCTAAAGAAAGTTAATTATTACCTGGTTGTTGTATCTTAGTATTTAGCCTTCCTATTACTGGTGAAGTTATATTAGGCCATCATTAAAATAATAAGGTTGCATTGCAATGCATGGTCATTACCCTGGAAAAATATAGTCCAAAACATTCCAAACATGCAGATGTCTTACCAGCCAGAGTCACTTGTGTTTAGTTCCTGTCAGGCATCTGTGTTTGACCGGATCCCTCTGTTAGCACGGCAGCACCACGTTAGTGTGGCTCACCAGCAGTCACTTCTGGTGACACTTGGTCAGGCTGGAGGAGTGAGGGGACAGAGCTGGCACAGGGAAAGGGTGCAGCTCAGGGTGGGGGACAGTGGAGATACCCAAAGCCATCAGGTCACAGTCCTGAGTAACCTGCTCTAGGGGACCCTGCTGGAGTAGGGAGGCTGGACCAGATGGAGCTCCAGTGGTGCCTTCCAGCATCATCCAGTCTGTGATTCCGTGAGGGAAGACAGGACCTGCTCACCAAAGGATGGCACTGGGATGGCAATGTGATGCTGCTCTGGACAGGGTATGGTCCTGGCACATACTCTGTGAAGTATTTCCAGCTGATTCAGGGCCATGCTGACATAATTAAGGATGCACTGTGATATTTCATGTGGGATTCTGGACACTGATGTGCAGTTCTGAATGAGTAGCTTCAAAAAGGAAAACCAGGGAGGGCTGACATGTCTTGGAAAAAGAAAACTAGGAAAGCTTAGTTAGTTTTATGTGGAAAGAGTCTGTGCTGACTGAAAACACCTGGAAGGGCTAAGAACAAGAGAGGGGAAAAAAAAGTGTTTGAGCCTGATTTTTTTCTTTGACTTGATTTGATTTCCTAAACTTTTTCCAAAGGTATTACCTGCCATGTAGCATTGTTAGAATAAGTCACAGCCTGTTGGTCTATTTCGCTTCATGACACTTTAAAATCTCACAAGTAGTTTAGGAACCCTCTGGAATGCATGGACTGTAGAGTGAAAACTAATGATTCTAAACTCATGGCTAACAGTGGTACAAGAAGAAATGGATATTATCTGGATATCAATCACTTCAGGCTGAAAATTACTGGGTGGTTTCTAACTATTAGAGCAGGAAGGTTCTACAGCAACTTTCTGAAGGAAGGAGATTTGGTAAAATACTGAGCTGTGTACTAGAAAGAGATGAATATCAGAAAGGCATTACAGAATGCAGTGTTTGTAACAGCAAGCCTTCTTCCTCTCTTTCTCATTTCTGAAAAAACCTCATCTGCGTGAATGCTCTTTTCTATTCTACTCCTATTTGTTCTGTTTTTTTAAACATCATCACTTCTATCTCAGTGACTTCTAGGATTAAAAATAGACAGTGCCCAAGATCTGTAGATCTGTCAAGTGAGGCTCATTCTTGCCTGGCATTCTGATCAAACAGGCAAGGGCTTTCCTTAAATTCCCAGAAAAACTATAAAACTTCAGCAACAACAGCAGTTGCAGTGGTGTGCTTCATATTTTCTCTTTGCCTTCAGCATTTTCATGCAACTTGGATATAAAATTTCCTTAAGAAAATATGGTTTGTGTTAGCTAACTGCTGGTATTTAAAAGTGAAAGCAATCAAAAAAAAGAAATATTTAAATTCTTCTAAAATATCAAGGTTTCAGGAAAAAAAATTACAAATCATCAGTTCTATGACTAACCTGAGATGTAATTTTGCTAAGGATGTTTCCTGGAGAAGTTGTCCCTTGTTAGCTTCCCATGCACCTAATTATTTTGTGTTGCCATGCTATTACATAAACAATCTTCTTAAATAGTTAAGAACCTCATCGAATCTCTTCATCTTTTTGATCTGCAACTGCACATGTCATGCTTTGTGTGAATAGGTTGTTGTCAAGTGTGTTGGGTGTTGAAAGAAGGGACTCATCGAGTGCTGATGGGAAGCAGGATGATGCTGAGCTCCCTGTTCTGTCCTTGCTGCCTCTTTCCCTGCCTCCTGTGGCAGCTTCAGAGAGGGAGAGAGAGGAGGGAGAACTTTGTCAACAGGATAAACAAGTGTTCAGTGCATCAAATAACTGTAATTTAACTGCATTTAAGGCACACCCTGAGCTTACAGTGAAACACTGTTGATGGTGTACAAGTCTGTGAAAGCTCTTGCATGTAGTATGGATACTTAGAGAGGCTGTTCAGGATTTTTCACCTTTGGAGGGACAGATCTGCAGATACAAGGATCTGGGTTTAAATTTAGTCTTACTGAATTCAGTGAGTTTATGTTTGAACCTAAGATAGTATGTTTAATAACTGAGTGTTAAACATATAAGACAGCATTTCATTTAATTTTAGCTGTATGGTACACTGGAGGAATTGTGCTGAGGCAAAAGTGAGGTGGTCTGTGAAATTGTTACTACATTTTTGTTTCTTCACAAGAGATGTAGTTTCTTTTATTCTCTGGGGCTGCTTTTCCCCAAATCAAGTCTGGACCAAATGCAAATCACACTTCTACAGACAGCTCCATTTTACTCTGCACTTCAGGTGATGGGTGAGCATAGATTCAAGAGCAGGGATGTGCCAGGGAAGGTGCAATGAAATAGCCACACACATCTGCCTTAGCCTGTCAGACTGCAGTCGGGTGAGAGGACCACTGGCCTTGGCAAATCTCACCTGGCCATGGCAGGGCCAGTCAAGTGTCTCTGCAGCACGCCCAGGAGTGGTCAGGCACTGAGGAGATGATGCCAGGCTGTGGTAGCCAAGCCATCAAGCAGTTGCCTGCATCCAGTTTTCTGGGTTTAAAATGCTTGGGGGCTCCTGCAGAGGTCAGCAGTCTGAACAAGTCTGTCTCAGCAGGACACGGGTCTTCCACAGGTTCTCTGTCACACATGGCTGTCTCACAAGCAGTAGAACATCTCAAAGGATTATTAGGCACCAGCATGCCAGGTGAATCAAACCCTGGTTCTACTCTCAGCTGGCCTGTAAAACATGCACTTAGGTTTTGCAGTGTAGAGCTGAATCCTGCCCTCTGTGATTATGCCTGCTTGTGTCTTGAATTCATGAAGTTGAGTTTAGGGAGGATTGTTTCTGATTAGCAATATTCTGTCAATCAAAGTTCCTTCTTAGTGTGCTTTTGCCTGGGATTAAAATAAAGCCACAGTGTCATGAATACAGGTATCAGAAAATGATAAAGGAGTTTGAATTACCTGATGCTAAAGGAGATTAGTGAATGGTGCATGAGGAGCTGCAAAATATGTATTGGCAATTGCTAAAGAAAGCTGTTTTTATTTATTGCTTCCATTTATCATTGTACTAAAAGTCAAGTTTTAATCATTTAAGTAAATACCTCAGTTCTGCTGAGCTTCAGTGATGCCTGGCAGAGAGGAACAAATGCAGGTAGTAATGTGCACCTAACATCAATTTCTGAAAAATATGTATGGTCTAAAATGAAATTGCACTAGTATTTTTTATGTAAGTTCTTCAGTGCCTTAGTTTTTGATGCTGTATCCTCAACAGACACTGTGATAGGTCATTAATTTGTATGTGGATTTAGTCAATTGAAAATAGGGGCAAGGAAAGTCATTGTAAATGAATGCTCATTCTTTTGCTCTGTAAAATAATGTATTTAAATTGTGAATTCTCAAGCTCTTCTAGAGTACATTATGGTATTATTGTGCTGGTCTAGAATCTGTTCCTGTCAGTGAAAAGCTGGTTGTTTCAAAAGAATATATCAGCTGAGCAAAGGATTTATAAGCGCATGCTTTGATGGACTGGAAACATGTTTTGAGTGTTTGGCTTAATTGAAATCTGAAAAAAATGCCCACCCATATGAAGTTATGGATGTCAATCAAATATTTCTTGTATGCTCATTTACATTATTTATACAAATACAGACATTATAATAAATAATAGGGTAGCAGATCCATTCCAGAAAATTTAAGAGTTGACTTCTAAGTACCGTTCAGCAGTCCTGACTGAGTACTGAGCAATCCTACTCTTGAAAATAATCCCATGGTGTCTATGGCATTCAGTATTAGAGGAGCTTTTAATTCTTGTATTAGGCTTAGTCAAGGCTTCTAAAGAGGAATGGCTATATGGTCACTTGGTACATAACGTTCTGCAGGCATGGAGCCACCTTAGGGTGCAGTGAGAGACAGTAAGGTGGGAGTTAATAGGTGCTTTACTACTGCAGAGCTTAGTAGCAGTCTTAAGTTAGCATGAGTGAAATGAATTCATTAGCTCATGGCTAGTGTACCAAATTGTCATGTGGTGTAAAATGTATAAGCACATACCATATAAAAAGGTCTACAGCAAGAATTGCCCTAACAGCTAATTAGAGAGTTGTAAAATTAAGTGTAGTATCACTCCTTAAGAAGTAGAGTGTACTTTGAGTATTAGGTGAGTGCAGTATGAGTCAGTCCCCTGAAGAGCAGGATCCAATTGCTGACTCTCAGTGTAATCAAAGACCACAGGAGTGAAAGTAAAGTATTTGCGCAATTAAGATTATGAAGATAAACTGCTACCTAAGTAACTAGCCAGGCAACTGTCAAGAATGCAGTTGTATTTCTTGATAACCTAAATAATTTAAGTAATAATAAGTTTTCAAACTTTGCACTTATCCAAAACAAAGTGAAACCTTACATGGAGGTTACTGCCTTCTGTCTCTCCCTCTCTCCTTCCCCTCCTTTCCAGTGCGATTTGTGTTCCCACAGAATTATGTCCCTGCTGAGATGGCAAGCCCCCCCTGGAGCAGGGGCTGGATTTCATTTGGTGTTTGAACAGAGACCAGCATAAGCTGAATCCTGATTGTGGCCTCCAGCTTTGACTGCCGTGCAAATTGCAGCAGAAATAATAATTATTGCTTGAATTGTATCTGAGTGGTGTGAGTAGCATAAGCCTGATGAGATACCCAATTTGCAACAATAGTAACTGTGTACTGAGCAGCGCCTGCTGTGCGACCTTGGGGAAGTCATTTCACCTTTCTGGGCTTTCCTGGCTATAAAATGAGAGCAAGATAATTTCTTCAAAAATGCTCTACAGGCATGGACTGTTATTACTGCAAAGAACTGATTGCATGCTGATTCTGGTCTGGTTTGTGCAACGTGACCCCTTGCCCTCAGAGAAACTCAGAGATCTCTAGGCCATCTTAGAAGTAGTCAGTGTAAACAAGGAAAAATGGTAATTACCTAAAAAAAGAAAATGCAAAATTAAACATATTTGTGGATGTACATCACTGTGAGCAACCATCTGTAGAATGATAAATAGTGGCATACATACATAAACACACTGCGTTGTCATTCCAAACAGCATATTCTGTGTGTTTATCTCTGCATTAATGAGGTACTCGGCTTGGTTTTGACATCTGTCACTTTGCAGTCATGGCAGTGCAGATCTGAATTTGAGAACAAAATTCACGGGGGATTATTTTAGCCTTTTATTCCATGCACTGGAAGTACTTGTGGTGCAACACATTTGGCCAAACCGTGTTTTTCCCTTGGATGACAAGACCAAAAAGAGTGCATAACATAACCAGATGACATAGCTTGAAATGCATCAGTTCAGGAACCCAAATAGGTACCGAGGCTGTCATCGTCACGGGCAGGCTTGAGAGGTCTGCTTCCATACAGAGAGGAATGACTGACAGATAAGCAAGGTTTAGCTAATTCTATTTATTTGGTCACTTCAGCATTCAGCCGAGTGCTACGCTTCCTTTTAGGCTTGCTTTTTCTTTCAGAAAAGAACTGCAGCAAAGCCAGATATATAGCTCATGGCTCATTTACTCACAGTGCCAGCGAGTGTCTCTACAGTGGTTCTCTTTTGAACGTACATGAGTGACAGATTGTTCAGGCCACTGGTTCTCAGCTCCCCCAGCACTGGTGTGCTGTAGGGTGTTCTGTTGGCAAGAACTGCTGCAGGGAACAGACGTACGCTTGGTACGCGAGGAGTTACCAGAGGCGGTCGAGCCGCATCCTGGGACCTCGCCGATGAGTGCACTAGCTTTAAGTTCACACAGGATTTAGCATTCCATTTTTTCCTTCTTCCTATACGTGTTCTGGTTGTTCAGCTGTGACTGTTTTGAGTGGATAGGTGATGGGATGCAGGAAAGATGGCATGCATAGAGGAGAGGATCAGTTTACGAGTGACAGAGGAACAGCAGCCAACACTGATTTTCTGCAGCTGAGTGGAGAGAGGCAATTTCACCTTGATCAGGAGGACCAAATTTTGGAGGCTTTCTGTTCACTCCACTGTGAAGCAGAATTTAATTTGTCTTGATAAGGAAGGAGGACTTTCTTCTTCTTCGCTGCTGGCTCCACATATGGAGGTATTTTCCTTATGAATATATCTGCCCTTTTTGAAAACAGTCTGTGAAGCTGTGCTAATTCTCACACAAGGCATGCTGCTGAGAAAACACAGGTAGCACAGAATTAGAGGAATGGATAGGTAAGCACTCTTTGTGGGGTCAAGCTTGATGGCTGCCCAAGTGAGTTCTACTGAAAAATCTTGAAAGATGGGTAGTCATTTGTAGTGCCTTGGTGCAAGCTGGATTCCCAGTGTCTGAAAAATAGAGAACCTGCAAATTGTCTCTGAGAAATTCTCTTTCAAAGGTTGCTCATGCTATGTGTGCTCTGGCTGTCGCTTGCAGTTCTGGCAAAAGAACTGATGTGAGCTCAGAAGTAAAGGGATAATAGTGAAACTCCAGGTAAATAATCCTTGCTATTGTACTACAAGTATATCTGTTTCTTCTCTAATGCAAATACCCATCTGGGAAGAGTTTCCTTCCAAAAAGCATGAAAGCGCTAAGAAGATAACAGTTTTCACCCAAGGCTAGTAACCTGGCAAAGATTTGGATAGTGTTCCTGAGCTGTGAGTTCTACTGCTACCTGCAGAGATGGTGGATGGATAATTTCAATCACAAACACTTTGAAAAATCTGACATGGGGCACTGTTCCAGGAAAGCAGTGCCAAGGATAATTTTATTCTTCAGTGAGTTTTTGGGTGGTACTTACCTTATGCACTGAGAACCTTTTATAAGTTATTTCTTGAGCCACATTTTGCCAATGAAACTTCTGCTCTACAGCCAGAGAACACTTCTGTCTGGGAGAAAAAATCCATAGTGTTGGCAGCAGATTTTATGACATATTGGGTGATGTCATTAAGGGAGCTGTTAGCAATCTGTCATTTACAGAGCAGCTTCAACTAGTCCAACGTAAGGGAAGTGATTTAATTCCATGTCTGCCTGGATTTCTCCTATATAATCAATGGAGGCTCAGGAGAGTTAGGAGGCACAGCATGATCCTCTCCTGATTACTTTGCTGTCATTTCCAATTTATGGCCTAAAATGCAAGAGAATAAAATCTGTGTGCCCAGAGGGGCTCATGAGGGACTGGTACAGGTGCTCCCCCAAATCTTTTAGCTGTGGTGGCTGCACAGGCTGAGCACTCTTGTACAAGGACTAGAGTGACTGTAGCTTCTGATTCAGGTTATACAAATGTGATTGCTGACAAATGGCAGGGGGAAGGGACTTCTGCAGGAGTGTCCACAAAGAGGCACACACAAAAGGGCTCTTCCTGATGGAAGGCAGCACATTAACCCAGCTTGTACCTATCCCCTGAACCTTGGTGTGGCTGTTACAGCCTTCATTTAACCTGCAGGTAATTTGATCCTCCCTTCCATGAATTTTCCCATGAAGAGGAAATGGATGACACACAAGGAGGACAACTAACTAGAAATGGAAACAGGGAACGTCCTTATGCTGCCTTATTCTCCTCACAGGTCTCCCATGTATATATTTCTTTTGGATATTTGTGGTTTAGGTCAAAGAGGACAACAGCAGAAAATTGTCCTAAATTGTACTTTGGACAAGCTGCATAGCATACCTAGCATCCTCCTGCTTTTCTTGTAGGACAGAGGAAGCTGGCTTGGGAGTACCATCATCAGGAACCAGGCTGGTCCTCCTCCCCCTCGCTGCAGGGTGCAGAGCATGGTGCTGTGATGCACCACATTTTGTTGCTCCAGTTTCTTGCCAAAGGATGTGGAAAGCAGTAGCACAGGTTCCTCCAGAAAAGGATTAGACAATTAAGAGAGAGGAGATGCAGTGATGGCTGCTATATGTACTGGTGTGCATGTTTGTCACAGCTTCACCCTGTGAGGAGCAGACTGGTGGGAGTAAGGATGGTATGACGGGGAAAACCAAACTCATCTTGCTTCTAAGTGTCTGATATCATCTACTTTGAAAATGTCATTCCAGGCTAGATGAACCTTTGTTCCCACCAAGTATATCCACTGTTGTGTATTAGTTGCTCCTCTGCAGGTAATTTTAAGAGAGATTATTTGTTCTTTCTGTGGGCAACGACATATGCCATCACTAAGTGCCAGTCAGAGGATTGCCTGATTATCAGCATCCTGTTTTGAATTTTTAAAATGCTTTGGGAGACTTTTCCTCTTCATAAAATGAATTCATGGATCTATAGCCTTCAATGCCAGACAGGTCCATTAGTCAGCTTTACTGGTAACACACACCATGGAGTTTTACCAGGCTACTGCTGTACAGAGCAGTATGCTAACACTGCTTCCTTTACTCTACTAGAAACTGTAATGAGGTGCAGTCAGTGTTTGCTGCCAGAGTCAGGATCATTCTTTTCCCATCCCAGGAGATGGCTACTGAGTTTATTCTCTCCAGATATCCTATGATTTAGAAAGTACGGTTGTGGCTGACTAAGTAGATGGCTTGTGCATAACATCTGTGAATGAGAAAGTGCCCTAAAGTAGGAGCAGTGTCTCATAACAGATAGTTAGCATTTACATTGTGGCTTTCAGCCAACTGTTTCAAAATATTTTTTACATAAGGATAGGCACAGATATCACTCTCCCAGTTTTCAACAATCAAGGGCAAAGGGCTTTCTGTCTGCCAGTTTTTGTGTTACATCTGTAGCAGAGCCCAGAACAGAATCCAGCCTCTTCCTCTGCTCTGTTGCTCTCTGGGTCTGATCAAAGGGGTACAATTCAGGCACTGCTATAGGGCTTGTGGCTGAGCTGGAAAGGAATAGAGGGCCACAGTGGTACGGCAGATGGCACTTTTGACATGTAGCTGTTGTACTTGCAGTCCTAGGAGGTGGTGGGAATGATGTGGTAATGATGAGAGGTCAGAGGTGAGAGTCATGGGGTCTGAAGATACATTACATGGTGGGAATCAGAATTGGCAGCACTGTGGATTCAGATGCAACTGTTGAATTCTCAAATTTAGTTTTAAACTAACCATGAGTCAACTAACCATAAGTAGTCATGAGCCAAGACCCTCTGGAATCAAAAGTCTTTATGAGAAGAAAGCATCACAAACCCCAGATACATTTTGGGAAGATTAATTGCCATTTAGAAACATATCAGATTCAGATTCTCTTTTCCAGAATTTGGTCTAGAACTCTGAAGGTTTGTGTGATATTTTTGTATTTGCACAGATCTCCAAGAGCCATCTCTCTGATAAATCACAAAATTTCTGAGATACTTGGTGAAATTCTGAGGGTGATCAAAAATGGGGACAAAATAACAACTACCCCAGAAACTGCAGCCTGAGATTCAGTGGTAAAAAATTCCAAATGGATATTTTTAGGATAGAAGAGTACTCTTTAACCTAGTAGTAAAACCATCTAGTAAGACAAAAATTTAGAAATCTAGGTAAAATGACAGTGCTGAATTATGATCCTGTTTTAAAAAAAAGGTTTATGTAGAGGACAGAAAACCAGCAGAAATGGTAAGTAAGTCTACAAGAAAATGTATGACAGTAAGTGCTAGCATGCAGAGAAGTGTTAGAAATTGGAAAAATTTCTACCTAAGAGAGATAAATTTGTCTATGCAGTGATTTTCTATAAAAGCAAAGTTTAATACAGAAAAACAATACTTGCACATTTTTTAAATATTAATTGTATAATTTCTAATAAGCTACAAGGCTTACATCCTTATCACAAAAATTCCTCTAAGCAGGAATTAAAAAAAAAGCAGAATGAGATTTTCAGTTTCCAAAAATAGATTGCCAAGAGCAGAGGTTTTTTCTCCTTCTGATTGCAAGAGAATCACTCTGCAGTGTTTTACCAAAGAACAAGTAGCACTGAGTAAAAGAATAATTGAAAAGTGATTTTTCACGGATTTTTCTACTTTTCTATTCTCTGTGCTGGATTTTGTTTTGTTGTCTAAATGAAATATTCACAATGGCACTGACCCCTTCCCTTGTGCAATTTGTCCAGTGTTTGCCTGGCGATGTTCAGAAGTAGTGGAGCAGAAAATCCCTTGCTACAGCCAGCATTTGTTGGGGATTACTCTTCACATTGGTATATGTTGAAGGAGATTCACTGGACAAAGTGATGAAATGGCTGTATGGCTGCAAGACTAGAAATCTTTTTTGAGTGTGGTCCAGCCTGGAAAGCTGTGCTCTTTTTTCTCCTTTTTGAAAGGGGTAAAAATACTGAAAATGCTGAGCAGTTCTTTGAAATGTGCATATCTGAGCTTCAGGTTAATATGAGAGGTGAAGACAGTGCTGCCCCTTCTTTTCAGTTCTTAGGAGGAGTACTCTTGGGGCTGTCTGGGGCTCCTCATTTCTGGAAATAATGCTGAGTATTTGTGTTGTATTTGTCCATACTGACTCCACTGCATTGCACTGTGAAGGGCATTCTTAAGCATGGGGCTTTCTCAGTTAATTGAACTATCAGGGTAAGGGTATATAGAAATACACGTGTGTCTTGCAGAGTGACTGAGGGATTTGTGTTATTTCTTTTGATAATTGGTCAATTTTCTTAGAACTCAGACTTGGGAACTTATCAGAGTAGTGACTCCTGGTTTCCGAGCAGGCTGTGCTTTTCTTTGGGTAATGAACCACACAGAACAATTAATTACTTACCAACTTCTGCCCCATAGCCTGTCTTCATTGTCACCTGTATTGTCATCTTCTGCTCATTACAGACAGCTAAGGATGGCTGACAGCAGGGGAGGTGCATGAATGCGCCCTTGGCTGCTCTGTTCTGTGTGTCAGACGTGTTGCAGTGGCCACCTGGCCCCAGGGCTGGCATTTTGGAACCAGGAAACATCACAGAATTATCTCTTTCAGCCTAAGTAGATGTGTCAGAGAAGCAGAGAGGACAGCATCTCATGTCCTGCTTCCTGCTTGAACTTCTCTTGTGTTTCCTAGGTGTCTCACGCTATTTTTATTTCTCTGTAAAATCCTTCCCAAAAAGTCTAATCTCTCTCTGACTTTTTTCTGGCAGTTGACAAAAATGGTTTGTGGCAAACACCCAAGAGGACAAGTCTCACTGAATTCAGCACCTGTGACAGGAACTTACTGCCTGTCTGGATAAAAAAGGAAAGGGCAACTCTTTGGTGATGGGGGCAGTCAAGGAAACTCTCAGTCATAGCCTTACATCTCCTGTGTGCTCCTCCTGGGACTGTAGGCAGGTAACATTCCTAGTTTTATTTCTGTCAGTTGGCTGAGCAGAAAAGGATGTTATTTTGGCAAACTCCCAGTTATTCCAGCTAGTGGGGAGGTTGTTGAGATAACCAGGATGAAGGAGAAATGCAGATGGGTGTCAGACATGCAGACAAGGCAGCAGGAACGTGTGCATGGAGAAAAGCAGGCCTGGAGGAGCAATGTGTAAAGCCATCTCAGGGTAAGTACAGGGTGGTGCTGTGTGAGTGGAGCTGTTCCCCTTGTGGGGCTCCCACAGTGTGCAGCATGGAATGTGTCCAGCTGGGAACTGAGCCCTGCTGTGCTGAGCCCTGCCCAGAGGTACCGGGGCCAGTGTCTCCCAGGGTGTTCTGCATCCAGAACAGGCAAGGCAGGAAGGGAAGCAGTGGCAGAGAGAACAGAAATGACTTAAGCATGGTGCTTGGAGAGCTGGGAGCACAGTCTGCATCTCCTGATCCAGTCCCAACCACTAAGCCCCACTGCCCAAAAATGGTCATGGGAGGGCTCTTTGGGCTGATGTCCATGGATTGAGCTGAGTGTTTTTAAAGAATGCTCTACTCTCAAACTTCACTGAGAGATATGAGTGGTAATAATGGCATGTCATTTGCTTCACAGTGCTCACTTTCAATTCCTTGGTCTCTTTCTCTAAATCACTATAGCACAGCTTGGCTCTGCCTCCAGTTCAGCTCTGTACCTGTGCTTGCTAAAAGTTTTTATACTGAATAGCTGCCATAAATGTACAGTATCAGCTTTCCTAATGTGGTTAACTCAGTATTTTTTCATTATTTGGTTTTTACAATATCAAGAGGTCTGAGTGCTTTTATGGATGGATGACTAGAGAATATATTTTTGTGAAAAGGATCTCTTTTTTAGTTAGGAAGCTATTCTAAAAATGCCTGAAAAATCCTTAATGATATTTATTTTACTCATATGACCTAAAAATAGCTAAAGCAATTTGAGTAGGAATGAAAAATCGCTTGCATATGGAGTTTCAGCTCTAAGTGGAAGGCAACCTACTCTCAGATCAAACAGTGAGGTAAAAGCCAGGATTTTCTAGTTTCATATTGCAATATTGATACTTTGAAAAAATACTCTTAGTGGCTTTGAGCACATCACAGAGTTTCTTCATTAAGTCAGCTGTGTGAATTTCTTGCTACTGATGTCTGCTGTAGAAATGTGTTAACATTTCTACAAGTGCTTAATAAATCTCATCATGCTACTTTGTAGTTGGGATGTCCTTGGATATAACCTGTAGCTTCGTTTCATGTAGACCATGCTACCCCACCGTGTTGGTTGGGTTCCTTTGGGAATTATTGCTGGTGAATATGAATATGAAGAACAAGAGGTGAATATATAACCTGTTAAAAGCCTGTTTGGGCCTCAGGAAGAAAAGGTTTCTCTTTCCTGCTTTACACTCTCTGATCACTCTCTGATCTAAAAGTGTTGGAGCATTTTGCAAATTTCCATGAGCTGAGCCTCTCAACCCCAGCAGCAGCTGGGCAGCTCTGCTGATAGTTAATGAGGAGAAAATAGAGGCTGAGAGGATAAATTCCTCCACCAGCAGTCTAGACTTGGGTTTAAGACTAAAGATGCTGTTTTTTTGAGACTGGCTCAAGGTTGCTTGTGAAGGATGTGTCATATCCAGGTCTGTAACCTATAGCTCCAGATTCTTTATAGCCAGATTACCCCTGCTAGGACTGCCAAATGTTCCTCTAAATGGAGCTCCATAGAGAGCTGTAACTGCTTGAACCTGAGGGGATTGTCACTGTATTAGAGCACAGCCAGTGACACTGACATGATAATATGTCCTAGATCAACAGAAAATTTTGTGTTTTCAGAGGTATTATTTAGTATTGAATGGCCTTTTCTGTCTTTTTCTTTCTTTATAAATGGAGATGAACCTAGGTTTGTCTAAGGCCATTGGAGCAGCTGATGACAATGTTACAGTGAAACTGTGTAATGAAAAGCCTGCTCCTGTGAAATCTCCCAAATGACAGTCCTCTTGTGTGCATGCAGGGATTCAGGGACCCCCAAGGCATGCTCTGTAGGACACTGCTGCACGGGGGCTAAAAAGGCAGCACACAGAGTGTCATCTGCAAGCCAGAAGGACCTTGCTCTAGCTCAGTGTAAGAGCCTGGAGAGCAGCATGAGATTGCAATAAGAAAGGAGAAGTGTCTTTTTGATGGCTGAGACATTGTGCACTGGTGTTCAGGCTGGTCTCTGTGCTGGAATATGGTACAGAGAATGAGGTGCCTTTTCTTTCATCTGGAAATTCCATCTTCATTGTTTTTCACACACCAAAAAGGCAAAGATGATTGCCTTGAACACCTAGTCTGACCTTCTGGCTAATGTGCCCCAGAGGGATTCCCTGAATTAATTCAGGTTTAATAGGCATCAGGCTGTAGGGAAGCACTTGTTGCAGAAATACTGGAGGGTTGGGTAGGGGCAGGATACACCTAGTTCACTGTGGTGTAGCTGAGAGAGCTTAAGGGAACAAAGACACCCTGCACAAAAGCCTGGCAGCAAAGGACTGTGAGGAGGCTGGGTCTGCTTACAGGGAGATGAGCTGGAATTCCTGTCCCTAATACCTGGAGGTGTGGAAGGAAGCTATCTAAGCAGCTTGTCAGTTTAAGATTATTTTGATAAGCTTTGAAACTAGTCAGCAGATGAGGTGGCTTAGGATAAAGATACTCCACAGCGCAGAACCTGCTGGGATTCTGACCAGTAAACCCAAAGATTGCGGGCCTCAGAACCATGAAGACATAACCTGTGGCTTCTGCACTGTAGGAGGAATGAGTCAACAGCCGCTGGGCTGTTTGCAGAATCAGATGTCTGTTTCCCATTTCTGCTCTTCTCCATCCCTTCTTCTCATGGAACATGACTCAGCAGCCCTTCAGGGCAGGGCTGCACTCGAGCCTGAAACATGAGGTCAAGGTACCTGGTTTGCTTGGCTGCTGAAAGCCTCTTGGTGTGAGGCTGCAATGATCAGACTGCACAAAGGTCTGTAGTCTGGTAACTTTGTGACATAACTCTCTAGGGTAAGTATCTCAATAGCTGATTGTTTGCAGTATGAACATACTTCTGTTCCATGTGGGGAGCAGTTCGGTCCACTGATGTTTGCTTTCCCGCAGGGAAGGGCCATGCAAGCCAAAGTTCTCATAGATAGAAGGGTGATGGGAGCTCCTGTCGTGCCATATCAATCATAACTAACTTTTCTCTTCCCCTAGTTCAGCATATCCTGAAAACACAGCCTTTTCTGCACCCTGTTGGTCTGCCAAAATTCTCCAGTCACCCTCCCAGTGCCAAACCACTCACTCAACCTGCCCACATATCTGATTCACCCTTTTTCCACCAACAGTGATCTGTGTCCTCATTCCTCTAATCTGCTGTGGTCACTGAGCCTGTCAGCTCTGGCCAGCTGAGATGGTCCAGCATTAACTGTTGGTATTTTGTAAAAATATTTTACCTGTGAAAGTGTTGCATAAAATGCTGGCTTCTAAGGGAAAGCTGATTTCCTGTACAAAATCTGACTGCTTTACCTGAGGGAAAGCTGATTTCCTGTACAAAATCTGACTGTTTTACCTGACTCCGTTTTCAAGATAATAATTTCTTGCAAATCCCTAAAGCAATGAAAGGTCACACAAAAAAGGCCAGAGAATATTTATGTTAGAACATGTGTATTATTTTCTTTCTGTCAAAGTCTGAATAAAGAAAAAGAGAACTTTATTTAAGAAGCCCAAGGAGATTCATGGCTGCCCAGCTTCACTGCAGTAGATAACAGAGCACTTGCAAGTGGTGCTGACAGCTCGAGGCAGATTGCTGGGGATTAGTGGGGTTGTGACGGGAGCACGTCTGACCTCTCAACTGGCTGTGCTCTCCAGTCTCCAGCCCTGCTAATTACCATGTAGCACAGCTAAATAAATAATGCATGCTGCATTCCTCTGAACTTATAAATAGGCGAGTGTTACACAATCATATGGACCTTCCCATTAGTGGTGCTCCATGGTGCCCTCTCTGCTTGAGTAGACAATTTGAGAGGGCATCTGTCCTGCTGCTTGGTGTGAGACTCAGGGTGAGGTGACGCTTTTCATTTCTGCATTTCTTAGATGCTTGCTGGTAATGCTGTGTCTCACATCCCTAATCCATAATGATATGGCTGGGAGCTGTTGATTTGCATGAATCACTCAAATTCTGGCTTTGGCCACTATCAGTTCACATTGTAAAAGGTTTTCAATTGCTTTATTCAATGATGAACAGCAATAAGGAGACATTTCCAATGTCTGTTTATAGGATTTAGTGACAAGATTGGTTCAGAAGTAATGCATGCAAAGGCATTTTCAAATCTGTCTGTGGAAATATTTGGGGAAAAATTGGTTGTTTTCAGAGCTAACCTCATGGTGTAATTCCAAGATGATCCATATAGCTGATTGGAAATTTTAATAAAAAGATTTTTCATTAGAAGATGCTGGCTTGAAGTGATCAAAACCACATGCAGCACTCTGCCAGTTCCAGGAAAACTGAAGGTAATAGGAAAGGCATCTCCTGTCTCAAGCAGGAACTACCCAAGCGAATACTCCAGAGTAGCCTATTGTGTGAAATGCTATTATATACGCACTATCAAACATTTCCTTTAAATTAGGAAGCCTAGATACCTACATCTTAGAAATTGTCCCCTGCCCAGGAGGATATCCTGGTGGTCACCCTGATGGCTGTCCCAGGATGCCTCTCCCGTTCATGGAAAACTCCTGAAAGGTTTTGTTTGCTGTGTGAGGAGGAGTGTGCATCTTTCAGGTTTAGTAGAAAAGCCATTCTCTCTCCAGAGTTTCAGCACAAGACCATCCTGCAGTGCTGGAATCCATCATGAAACAGCTTCTTTCCTGTTTTGCCTGCAAAACACTTGCTCCTGGCAGCACACAGCAGCCTCTGAGGTGTCATTTGCTGAGCCGTGGGTGTGCTGAGCCTGGTGTGGTGTCCTGGGCTCCCCTCTGGCCCTGGCTGAGCCACCTCCAGCTGCACTCCCTCGTTTCCTCTGCAGGCACGGAACAATCCTGCCTGTCACTCCTGGTGAGTTGAGAAAGGAGGAATTTTCCTGCATGCACTTTCCTGCTGTGCAGCTCCACAGAACCAGGTCTTAAAGCTATTGTTGTGTTTGCCCCTTCTGGAGGAAATAATAGGACAAATAAATAAATGAAAAAGGCCAAAGGCTCTCTGTCAATGGCCATTCCTTAATTTTGTATGGCTCTTTTCCCCTCTTGCCTCATAACTTACTGGAAGCCCTTTACTATCAGTTCTCATTAATAAATGAATGAGGCATTATTAAAGACTGTGCATTCCTATAGACTTTCCCAAAATTTAGTATCTGTCCTTCCTGGGCTCTCTAAAAATTCAGTGTATTTTGTGGAGTGTTATTAAGGTGTGTTACACTGCCTTCTTCCTGTATGAAGTTAATAAGGAAAGCTTGCCACAACCAATAATTCGTCTGTCCAACGTCTCATTACTGTTGCTTCTGAAGAAAATGTAAAGATTTTCATCCCTTGTGGAAATTAATTTCCTTGATCACAGAGAGACTAACATTACCTGCAAATATATAATTAAGAGCTACAGCCTTTAGCCATTTCTGGAAGCTTTTCCACATCATAACATAGATGTCATTTTAGTCAGTTTAACTGTGAAGAGGAATGTTTTGTGCTTTATCCTTTTTGTGGCTGTGGACGTGTCATAAGATCACATCCATATTAGTATGTTTGGTCTGTGCTGTTAAGGAATTAATTGTCATTATTAAAATAATTTGTTTAGATATTCTTTTTTGTTTCAGTCAGTGCTTTCCCATTTACATTAATATCTGCAATATTTCAGCTAAAAATACTGTAATGAATTTTCTGGCATAATAGATATATTAGGGGCAGCTCTAAGGAGCTCCAAAGTGAGAGTTACCTATTGGTGCATGAGTGACTGCATTTGGTTTTAAGAGTTTTTCTCTTTTTTTATTACTGTATATTCTTAATAAATAGACCAGATGGAATGGTTTAAAAAACATTCACGAGCCTAACAGTCCTTAGCAGTTCAGATAATTTTATTTGGCTGAATAAGGGAATTTTACTGGAAAGCTCTCCTATTTACCAAGCCATTGGAAAACATGATGAATTTGGTGTTCCTTGAATGCTGGCATGATTATGTGGCCTACACATTAGACAAACTTTGTTGCCACTGAACTGTCAACTATATCACATTACCTTCTGTCCTGTGAAGGCAAGCTCCTTTTGGAGTTCATAAATTCAGGTGACCAGCAGCCAGCCTGTTGTGCTGCACCCTGCGGACCTGTTGAGGCTGGACATGAGGCAGTGTCATGGAATTCAACCTGGATGATTCCTTTCCATTGTTTCAGTAATGCCAGCAGTGTGCAATGTACTGTAGGAACAGTACCTGTGCCAAATCGTTTGCTTTTTAAGTCAGCAGAGGGATAGAATGTAATTCCAAGGATGTCTCTTTTAAAAACATTTCAATGGTTTCATTATTGCATCATCATTGTTTGACTATGTTTCATGTATATGTCAGTAGAGAAATTGGTCCAGCTGGGTCTCAAAGATGAGTCTGTACCCATACAGAGTACTCTTCATCTGCTAAATAGCCAAAGGATAATGCCTTAATCACAAACATTATGGTAGGATAATTTTTAACTTTCTGAAAAAGCTTAGGACAGCAGACCTTAAGCCAGAAATGAATCACAAAGTTTGCTTTTTCAAGTTTCTTTGCTGTGGTGGATCCAGACCCAACCAACCAGTTCATGGGTCTCCAGGGTAGGGTGGGATTCATTTTGCAGGTTAGACAAGTTTATATAGTCTTTCCTCAGAGATACCTGGTCAAACCAGGTATTCCTCTTTGACTCTCTTAATCAACATTTATCTTGGGAAATAGTGGCTGCACTGAAAAGTGATGAGAAACAACTTCCTTAGTGAGTAGAGAACAATAAATCCAGCTCTTCTGGTGAACACAACTATGGTGAATCATTACTTTATGAGGGAAGTAGCACATTGCAGAGAAGACTCCAGTGACTGCAGAGCTGCTAACACCTAAGTGAACTCAGCTTTCCACTCTTGGCCATAATCTGTTGTAAAACTTTCACTGTTGGATTGGAATCTTTTGCCTGTTTTGGATCTGGCTGTTTGTTGTTAGCCTGTTCTGCATCTGCTGTGGTGGGGTGTTGAGCACAGAGGTGATGGATGCTTGTCACAGCTGTCCTTAGGAGCTGCTGCTGCCTGTTGATAAGGAGTGTTCCCCCCTTCTCTCCTGCTCTTTTCTGTCTTCTGCAGACTTTGGGTTAATTTGCTCTCTCTCTAAGCAAAATATAAATCTATGAGACACAAGTCTGAACAGGGACCTTTGAATGTCACACATGTGACCATAAAAAGCCCAAATGTGCCATTTTATTAATGTGTACTTTTCTGTTGTAAGTGCTGCAACTTTGTGCTTTCCTGCCTGTAACTGCTCTTTTCTCCCTTCAATTATTTGTATCTTTTTATATCAAAACTATTTTAATCTATTTCTGTTGCAAGATAGTGTAGGGTAATGATAGGCATTTATGGTACTCTGTTGAGCTGCAGAAAGTGTTTTAAAAGCCTTAAAGCTTTATTTTTCTCTTGGAATGTCATGTTACTTAGAAGCTATCATCTTCATTAAGGCTCACTTATGAAAGGACAATGCAACTTTCTTGCTCATTGGTAGTCCTTGGAGCTTATTTCCCTCCCTGGTTTTTTTTCTGGAGACTCTATTTGAGGTAGGTAAGGTCACCGAAAACATGGTGAGATGTGAGAAGATCCTGAAAAATTAGATGGCTGGAATAACGGTGATTGCTTTTAACGTGATTCCTCTTTTTCTCTGTTTGCAGGCAGATGGGAGAAAAAGGTCTGTACTGCAGTCATTTACATGATTGCCTGCTTTGTCCCTTGACCTGAGAACCAGGGTAGTGGTGGATGGCAAAAGTGACAGTCAGGCAATGAGAGGCCAAATGAACAAGAGTTTTCTTTGTTTAACACGTCCCTACTGCTTTCACTGAATATAGCTAATTTCTGTCACTTCCATACAGAGGCATTTTGAAGTTGAATAGCGATTAAAGGGGAAAATTCAAGCTATCTGGCTTTCTTTATGTGAAAGGTCTACATTAACAGTTGATATTGTTAACAGTTCAAATGCAATGGATGAGTTTTCTGTATATTGTGCCAGTCTGTGGCAAAGAAACATTTCTGCAAACAGTAAAGAGCTCAAAAGATTTATTACTCATCTGAATTAATCTTTTTTACTGATAAATGGTGGTGGGTGGGAGTCTTAGAATTGAAAGCAAAAGCATTTAGCAAGACAAATTTGGGATGACAGAAATATTCTGAGTTAAAAAAAAATAAAAAATAAAGATACTGGAACAGGAAAAGATCAGTGAGGAAAACTTTGACAAACTTCTGAGGAATAAGGAAGAGAATTGGACAGAAAAATCTCTATTTCCCAGAAATCTAGGACAGGTTATGTAGCTGCTTGTGCAAACAAGTGTGCTTGATTTCATGCCTAATGCATGCCCAGAGGAGGGAATGATGGCAGCAGCCACAGCACGGCCCAGCTGCTGCTGAAAGAGGCTGCTGACTACAGAGATGGAGGCAGGGAAATCTGGAGCCTGCTGCTCAGCAAGAAACCCACCTGAGAACAGCCACGGGACCCCAGGGGCCATGGAGGGAGAAGTGCACTGATGAACATGCTTTGGGTGTGCCCCTGATTAATTCCAATGCACACCAGATCAGTGTGCAGGAGAAAAGGAGTTTATCAGCTACAAACCAGTAATTCAATGTTAGTTATCTTTTGCAGAAAGGTTTATGAAAAGGATTTGTTTTTCTAGCCAAGTCCACAACTAAGGATCGGAAAGACAGGTTGTGGGTCTTTTAACCACAGAGCTAGTGATTTGTTGACTGCCTTAAAATAAGACATCTAATAAACAAAGCCACAGTTTAATTACTTGCTGCTTTTGAAGTATATGATGTGATCTACTATTAGAAAGCAAAAGACCATTCTAACGTTTCATTACAACCTTTAAAATTGCCACCATAACTTCTCCTGCTAGGACCAAATAACTTTCTGCTGCTGCAGTGAGATAACTTAATTACATACAATGCATGATTTAGGTAATTTTATATAAAAGCTACATACAGAGACATGCTTGAATTTTTAAAAATAAGTAAAATAATATGGAAGCAAACAAAAAGAATTGATGAGTCTTTTAGATAATGGACTCCTGTTATTTTAAATCTGAACACAATTCTAAAACTGTTCTGAAAATGTGAACCAAAAAAGTACACAACCTTTTTGGAGTTCAGGTAAAGGTAAATGTCTTTGGTGTCATAGCTGGGCACCGTGTAACAATTTTGGGCTAATTTGCAGGAGTCTTTAGGGTTTTTCTTAGGTACAGTTTTCTGAAAAACACATAAGGATCCTTCAGAATTTGCTGTCTCTGGATGCAAAAGCACTCTCATGTTTGCATAAAATGATTGAAAGCAAAAATTATGCCTGTCCCTCTTAAAGGCCAGGTTGTTTTGCTCATCAGATTAGTTCATGAAGATATTGTGCAGTTTGCCACATTAGTAATTCCATTTATACAGTTGCCAAACACAATTTATTTCTAAAGATTTTGAATTACCTTGGAAACGGAATGTTCTTTTGCTGACACAGCAGATCAGAAACCTGGGACAGTGGAATCCATCTACAGTGAGGGGAGTGAGAATAACCAGGTTCAGATATCCATCAAACACATCCATAATCAAGAGGCAGCTCCAAGGTAGGGCAGGAAAGCCCATCCATGAGGGTCAGCATGGCACATGGCCAGGTGCTCCCATCCCTAGAGCACATCCCAGTAAAGGCCAGGAGAAGAGATCGAAGCCCTGGGTAAAGCCTTCTGCACACATCCTTTTCCCACAGCTGAGCTGTTCCCACAGCAGTCATACCCAGGGCCACATCAGTGCCCAGTGCCAGAGCAGAGCTCAGACTGAGCAGCTGGACCCCTGGGAGGAGGACAGGGCATTCAGAGCCTGGTGGTGCAGTCTGCACATCCCTGTTCCTAGATCAGTCAAACAGAGCTGCAGCTTGCAAGCTGGGCTTCTCAGGTGGCTCTTCTGGCAGGTGACACAAGTCCTGGGTGCCTCCAGAGCTGTGGTGGGACTCTGGGGCTACATTACCCTGCTTTCCCCTCCTCAAAGCTGCAGCAGTGCTTGCCCTTCACCCCATCACAACAGAGCAGCTTCTCTCCACCTGCCCGGCCCTTGGAGGCTGCCCATCCCCATCGGAGGCCCCAGCCAGCAGCATCACCTGGACTGATAGTTAAAATAAATGGCAATTAATAGTTGTGACTGCTGCTGTTTTCCATTGGGCAGACTTGTGTAACTCTCAAACTCTTAATGGTGTTTTTTGGTTGCTCCTCACAAACTACCAACCAGGGAGATTTTATTTGCCATCCTCTCTGGAGCCCATTTTCAGAAATTCATCTGAGCTGATGCCTATCTGCCTATCTCAAGGCACACACAGGTAAGGAAGATAAAACTGCTTGGTTTGTGGATATATATTTCACAATGGATTTGATCATGACTGTGGATATGGTTTCCCTCCTTTTAGTGAAAAATTCTAGGTGTCTGAGTAGGCAGAAACCAGAAATACTAACCCAGAAATTATATCCTTGGAAAATAACCTTGACTGTCTTAGCTGAAAATGTACCTTCAGGGAGCTGATGAATTCAGTTGATGAGGACTTCTTTAAAGAGCAGATATGTAGAACAGGGAGTTTGTTCACTTTGTTCACAAGCATTACAGTGGTAAAATGTGAGGTTTCTTAAAAAATGAACAGATCTACTCTGGGTTCAGTGAAGTGCTAAGTGAATAACCATGTCTAATTCCTTCCCACTGCTTTCTAAAGATGCTTTTCTTTATTAACGTGAAGGGAATCCAGGAACAAGGCCTGCTGATTAGCCCTGAACACAGCTATACCAGGGAAGGACTGAATCCTGGCTTTTTCAGGAAGTTAAAACTTACTGATTTTTTCCCAGAAAGGTTCACATATTTTAGTTAAGAATTCAAATTTTAAATATAAGTTAAACTAAATTTCTTTGACTTCTACAAAGCCTTGGGTTAACAAGGACAAGATGCAGTCAGATGTGGACATGGTAAAGATAAGAAAATTCCATGTACTGGGGCACTTTTTCTGAATGAAGAAAGAAAGGATGCAGAGAAATTACTTATAAAACATGCTAGCCCTGCAGAGGTAAGTACACAGGCAAAATAAGTATGGAGTAGGTAGTTTTCTTCCATCTGTTTTGGGATGTCTCACTGCTTCTCATCTGAACTCATCTGAGTTCTCACTTTCTTCTTCCATTACCACACACATCCCTGTCCTGGGCAGGGCTGAGCAGAGCTGCCCAGGTTGGTCAAGTGCCCAACATCCTTGTGGATAAACTCATCTGGAGTAGGGCTAGCCAATCTCTTCCCTCTGTCTCAAAGCCAAAACAGTGGCTAACTTTGCCACTTTCTGCAAAGTTTAATCCAGATATCATAATTAGGGCTGTTTCTTTGATGTTTTTTATATTTATTTATTTATTTTTGCTAAACAGAAAGCAGATAAACAGCTCAAAACTTGAGATGTGGAACTGATATGTATGTCACATGATTTATTGTAGTGAACCCAAACAGCTGAAAGCAACCCCAAATCACTGAAACCTCTCAGGTAATTTCACTCCCTGCTTACAACACTTCCAGAACCCAGAGAACTACAAGATTTCTTTTCTGTGTCTGCCTGCAGGTACAGGAATTGTCATGGTTGTCACACAGAGCATGGCACTTCACCATGAAAATGGAACCTAGCTAATACAGCTGACAGTGGTCATGGGGACAAAGTGTTGCTTTCACCTTAGGATGTTTATCCTTTTCAAAACACTCTTGAGCTCACCATTTTCATGTCTGTTTTTTAGTTTAATCTAGCAGAAGCCATCCTATCACAGAAATCCCAACATTTTCAGTGATTTTAAAATTTTGAAATGTATTCATAGTATTATAGTTGCACCTGATGTTTTCTGTTTTTTATGCAGCCCTGAAATGGAAGCTCCTGTATAGACAGAAGAATCTATCTGCTTTGGCATCTCATCTTCCAGTCCCACTTTGTCACCTGTGGGTAAATCATCAACATTTCCCTTTCTGTGGAGTACAAGATGAGAGAACACAGTAATTTTTTCCCAGACTATGCTTGGTCCTTTGAGAAATCAGATTTTTGTCTCCTTCTTAGAGCAGTTTTGCAATGTATCACCACAGCCAGGCTGTCTTGACAAGGCACCAGCAACTTCCTCGTGCAGGGCTGCACAATCACAGTGCTGCAGTTTTTCCAATTAGGCAGCTTTGCAGAATCTGTGTGAGGTGTTGTCAGCGTGGATGCTCAGCCATGATCTGAGCAGCCTTATCTACAGGCCAAGCTGCAAGCAGTCTGACTGTCACCACAGTCAGGGCTTTGTTGCTGGCTGTACAATGATCTTCCCCCCTGGAATTACCATTGCTGGTAGACAGCTGTTATCCACTTTAGCTCGGCATGCACTTATGTCAATAGTTCTCCAAATTGTTGCTGCTTCCCAAACTTTTAGTTTATTCTATCATGAAGGCAATACTGGGACAGTGACAGGAGCCTTTGTAACTTTGAAATCTGTCTACTGTACAGTTTCACAATGCCAATTTATTTTTTTTAATACTTTATAATAGGACTGTAGTCCTACAAAACTCAAATATCTGTGGACACTTGGAGAGCTGGGCAGTTCAGTGAACAGCTTCCTTTCATTATGCTGATGAAAGGGTTTTTTTTGCTGATAACGTACTTCCAGTAACCATCAGGCCTTTGGAACAACTATCAGTCCTTTGGCTTTAGGGTCAGATTATCAGTTCCCAGTTTATTTGAGACCTGTTTTAAATATCCCAATTCTGGCAGAATTTTTATCTGACCTTAGGATATCATTTGCAGATAACCTGGGAGCTGAGAGAGGTGAACTGTTTTATGCTGCCTCTCTAGGACTGTCAGATGTGGCAGGTACACTGCCCAAGCCAGAAAGGTCATTGTACATCACTGCAGTCTGTGTTCAGCTGGGAAAACACTGTTGTATCCTCTGTCCTTTCTGTCCACTTCACCTTGCCAAGACCATTTTTTAATTTCACTTGGTCTAACCTGCAGCAGAGTTAGGTTATCATCTATTATTATTTAATTATTAATAATTATTAGTTATTATTATTATTATTATTATTATCATCATTTATTATCTAAAAATTATTTAAAATTACTTGAATCTTCAGACTCATAGAGTAAGCTAGGTTGGAAAGGACCTCAAAAGATTGTCTGTCCTATCTTTGATAAGGTATATTTTCTTACCAAACCTCTAGATGAGCTCAGACAATGGTTAAATTCAGTAATAAATTTTCTCACTGACTAACTTTTCCCTGTTGGGTATTGCTACATGACAAGGTGGCAGGGGAATGGGTTGATGTCCTCCAGTCTCATTCTTTTGCTGCCCCTCCACAGACAAACTGAATGGCATTCAGAGAATGATTCCTTCTTACTAACCAGAAGCACCTTCTGTGCTGGAAGAGGTATCACAGATCATGTCTTAAATGATGCAGAGAAAGAGCTCTTCGCTCTTGGTGTGTCCTGGCTGCTTCTTAAAAGCCCACACTTGGGTAGGACCCAGGGGAAGGAAATACTGTCCCCTTATCTTGAAACAGGTGGACTGGGACTTTTGTCTGCATTTGTACATTTTATGGTCAATGAACAGCTGATTCTTTGCAGTTTGCTACACTGGGCAAGTCTTTCAATGGTTCTAGCCATGTGTAAATCATTAACCATCTCAGTCTCTCACACCTGTAAATTCTCATTGGTGCAGGGCAAATTTTCTTCATCCTTTAGCCATTTTAGTTCACCCTAGACAGTTCTAGTTTAGAGAACTTCTCCCTGTACTAAAACTGTCTGGATGTTTCATAACTGACAGGACAGGCAGGGTCCCAAGCTGCATCAGTCAGTCTCTTCCTAAAGCATAAATCCTTTATTGGACCAAATGGACATACAGTACCTCTCTGCCCTTCTTCCCTCTTGCATATCCTTTGATTTCCTCCCAGAGTTGTAGTTTGTGGTGGATTTTCTAATATCCTTGCTCTAGTTCATTTCTGTTCTCAAATTCCAGACTGACCAAGGTCGTTATCCATGTACAGGAGGAACTCAGTCTGCAGTAACTACACAGATAGCTTTGCTTTTCTTACTGATCTTGTTGGGAGTTTCCATCAGAGCTCAACTCTTAGTTGCCCTTGTGGCCGTACCCTGGGGTTGTTTCTGTGAGATGTCCTCCTTTCTGTTCACCTGTAAAATTGCCCTTAAATATGCATGGCCATGTCCTCTGACCCCACCCCCCCCACATACTCATACATATATACACACATCCCCACACCCCAAAATACTCAACACTGTTGTTTCTTCCAGAGCATTTGAATACTTGCTATGCACTATACCTAGATTTTAAGTAGAAATGTGTGTTTCTCTGTAATTTTTAATAATGTGAATGGTGCTAACCATACTGATTTCACTGGAATTCAACCTGATTTGAAAATAACCTTTTTGTTTAAGTTGAGAGAGTCAAGCCATGTCCTAGAAACTGGCACCACCAGCTGTGGCTGTTGGGACAGTTTGAACCCCAAGTGTGAGCTTGCAGGTGCTCAAAACCTCCTCTTCCCAGCCAAAGGGAAGAAATATTTTCTATTGAGAGCTGCAGTGGATGTGGTAAAATACCAAGGAGGCAGATGAAGGGGAGAGGTAAAAGTGTCAGAAGACACTGTAGTAGGCTCTGTAGATCATTTTTTCAGGAAGCACAATAAGGCAGTGTTATCTATTGATTCAAATATGATGAGTATAAAGAAGTTGATGGATAGATTTCTTTAAAAATGCAGAGGAAAAGTCAGCTGTAAATCAGGATATAAATGAGAAGGTTTGACTATAAATGAGACTGCACAGTAAATGACAAGATGTATGAAGAGGAAGTTTTTTGGCAATGACAGTAACTTGTTTTGTTCTCTCAGCTTGGAAACTTGAGAGACTGAAAGAAAAATGCAAATGAGTGCTTGGAGTTTAGTGATGTGTACAAACCTCAGGCTGGAGTCTTGCTTAGCCTGGAGGTACCAAACTGAAATGAAAAAGAGCTGGAGTAATACAAAGCTGAAATAAGAGATAATCGGGCTCTGTATGAACACTATGAGTTCATAATAAAAATCTGGGCTCATTGTAATGGCTGAATGGTTCACACCAACCAAGGATACTTCAGGTGGCAGTGGAAGCAGTTGGGAAAAGGCCATTTTAACCAAGGAGGAGGTAATGTATCCAAATATTGTCATACATTTTCTGGCTTACACTAATGACTGTAAACATTCTTGTAGTGAGTCAGTAAGTGACTGCCATGGCCAAGTTCATTAGTACAGAGATCTGGAACATCTGTTTGCAAATCAACACACACACATTTTCCCTGTTGGTCCTACTGAGATCCATAGAAATGTTTGTCTGAATCAGAGTCAGGGAAAAGCAGTTTATTTTTTCCTCTCAAGTGGATTTCACATTGTAGGATGTTCTATTTAAAGAACCCAAACAGCTATTATTAGCAATTCTTTACAATCTTTTATTTTTATTTTTTTTTCAGATGTAGTTCATGTGTAAATACTGATGCTGGAAGGAAGATTGCATCAGGCACGATATGGCAATGATGCTGCAAAACTCTGCTACACAAATAATTTATAATCTGGAGTTCTGTTATTTCAAAGGTTGTGCTGAATATTTTCTGCTTTTCTAAGAGATTATTGTAATTCAGAGAAGATTTTATGGAATTTTTTTTTGTTGTTATTATTAGAAAAATTGTGGAGAGAAAGAAAAATGAGTATGTAAGGTCCTGATTTGTGTGTTTGTGTTAGAAGTGTGGCTACAGACTGGATGACTGAAGGTAAGGGTTATCCTCTCCAGCAACAGAATTTTCATTTTTCCCTTTGTTCCTGAAAAGGTTCTGTTGAAGAAATGAAAACAGAGGAGTCACTCATGAAATTTCATTATCTTTTTTCTTAATCCTTTCCTCTTCAGTGAGGTTCCTTTTCAGCTAGAGGAGTAATAACCATTGTACTGTTCTGTACAGAATGTGCAGCCTGGAAATCTGCTTTTTGGGTAGGCTTACAGAATACTGCAGTGTGGGTTAGACTTTAATGCACATGCATGAGATCGTCTTCGTGTTTCTGTGAACATCAAGGGTTATTGTTTCACAAAGAAATTATTGACTGTAGGTTGCTCTGGTAAATTTTTGCCCTGAGGTCAATAAATCTTGATACTCATCTCAGCAGACATCAATATCTACTTATTAGTATTATTTTTTAAGTTGAGATTATTGATAAGAGTACAAAATAGCCAGGTGCAGGTGACAGGCTGGATCTTGAAGATGTGAAATGAGAACTGTTATGTGATAGAGAGGTAAACTGCTAATATCTAGAAGGCATAGTCTAGCTTTTAAAATATATCAGCTACATCTGAAATGTTGTGCTTACCAGTACTGGCACCTCAGGCATCCAGGAAAAGAAAGAATTACTTAGTCACTGTCTATTTACCAAATAGAAAGTCTACATTGAAGATATTTTTAAATTCAGCCAAACAGTAATATTTTAGACACTTCATGCATTCAGTGGTACATATTATTGGGTATGCTTCTTAAAAGGTAGCAGCTAAAGTAGCAAAGAGACATAACATCATCAAATATCTTGAATATGTCTTATTCTCCCCTCATAATGTGGCAAATACCCTATCAACAGATACTCAAGAATATATTGTGCTTACAACCATGAGAAAAAAAGCTTAGATAATTAAAAATGTCACCTAAAGCAGTCTGTTGACATCTCTAGGGGACCCTTTATAGTTGAAGCTTTCTCTAGTTGAAGCAAGATAAAATTTCTAGTGAAAGCAAGGAGAAACAAAACAGGAGAGATAAAGAAAATAACCTTACATTTTGCTTTCATCAAGGGAGATCAATAAAATATTTAGTTGCAGGAATTTATACTGTCCCTCCTTCTCACTTTTGCTCAAAAAATTACAGAAAACAAGGGAATTTTTGTATTGATTATTCTTATTGTTGTGCCTACTGCTATGGCACAATAGAAACCAGATCCATACTGGACGGAAGGCTCCATGTTTAAATTGGTAATCATCATATTCCAGGATAGCTTTACTGTTTGTAGAGCACAAACATCTCTAAGGGGTGTAATGATTTTATTTCATTGTAGTATCTCAATTTTTTAACTTTTCTTGCAAGTCACAAAGGAAGAAAAATAAAGGAAATACTGGATTTTTAATAGTGTTATGGTCCTGAAGATAGATATTCTCAAGAAAAGGATCCAAAGTAGTAGTTGAAGAAAACTGCTTCATGATAGGTTTTTTTATAATGTAAGAAGGAGGAAAAATCAGATGGAATTAATTAGAGGCAAATAAAGATAGAAGATTCTTCACAAGAATACAGGAATCAAAAGCAGTTCAAGTTGCATAACTGGAAAGGGAAAACTTGCTGTGTACTCACCAAAAAGTGCAATGAATAAAGTTGTCTGAACCACATTTTGTGAAGAGACGATCAAAGCTGAACAAATTCCAGTTTGTCTTCTGGAAGGAGAAATTGTGAGGACGAAATTTGTTAAATAACAACTGAAAGGATGTGATGAGACAGTCTAGATATTAAATCTGCTTTTTGGGGTTCCTCACAATTGTGTATGTATCATCAAACAGAAAATGAATTGGCAGAGACTGAAGGGTTGGTAAACCCTTTAAATTAAGTTTAAAATCTGACAAAAGCCCAGCACTACTTCTATATAGTAAGAGTCTGTAAAATTTCAGACCTGTATACACCAGGTCTTAATTAATGTCCTCACCTAGAAGGATGCACTGACTTCGTATCAGATGATTCACAGGAGAACAATGCTACAAATGGAAATGGATGTTTTAGTACCACCATCTCAAAAATAATAACAAAAAAATTAATTGTGCTGTATTGTGGAGACAATGGCCTTATGATCACATGAGGTCTTAAGACATCTCCAAGGTAGACATCTACATCATGGATACATTCCTTTACAGTTAAGTAAGAGAGATAAGTTGCTTTTTTCTATTTTTGGATGAGATAAATACCCACTCCAAAACCTCAGAAGTGTCTGGTTTTTTCCATTGCTTCTTTTTGTTATACCTCTAAACAAAGTCTAAACAGCAATTCAGATATACCTGTTCGCCAAACTCGAGTCTACATTTGAGCAGTGAACCCCCCTCCCAATGCTCTAGACTGCAAACATAGACATTTCTTAGAGCTACTTCTCAGAAAATACATAATACACATTGACCTGTAACCTTACAACCAGATGACCAAAACCAGATAGGCCTTCACTCTATTGTATTAATTCAGTGAGGGCCTTCAACTTGGCTAAGAGGTTGATTTTAAACTTTAAATATTCCTGTCTGTAATCCCTGGTGTATCAGTAGATAAATGTTTTATACTCAATCTGAGATCTAATTTTCTTTCAAAGGGCTGCGTTAAAGGGAAAGACAATAAAGGTGATCTTTTAAAAACTTTTATTTGCCTAGTTAATAGAGCAGCTGGTGGGGGGGAAAAGAGACCTTGTGTATCTGCTCAATGTTCTGAAAATGAAGTGTCAGACAAAATGACCTTACACTGAGATGACATTTTACTTCATTTTAGATAAGTTGTATCTTCTGTACCGTCTCCTTTTTGTGACAATTTGTTTTATCCAATTACTGAGCTATAAAATAGGTACTTCTTAGAAATGCCATTGCTTATACTGATGAAGGAGAAACCCAAAGTTCAAAAGTTTCATCTCATTCTACATAAGCTACTACAAAAATTATTTTTTAAATATATATAGAGGTTATTTAACAGACTACATACTGAGTATTCCTCCTTTTCTGAAGTGATCACAAGAGGAAAACCTGCTGTCTAGGATGAAATACATTTACATTGGCTGGGCAGATATCACATTCTACGTATGAATTTTCCACCTCATGTCGTACACTTTCCCATATGGGTCTGACACCTTCAAGATTTTTACTGGGAAAGCAGAAAAAAGGAGGTTGTGAGGAGGGGACTGCAAATACAATTTAGGATGAATATGTTCTATTTTAAGAGTTCTGGTTTATGAAATAAGGAAGAATGTTTGTCTGTTTCTGAGAAAACCACTGCCCTTTGGAAAGCATTTAAACAGCATTCAGTTAATGCAGATAATCATTTAAGGAGAATTAAAATACACCCCTGAGTTAGGAGAGAGTAAGCAGCTACTGGGATACTGGTGGTAAAGCTTCTCCAGCCTTCCCACTGCAGCCCCTTAGTTTATATAAAACTTTTTGACACCATGAGTTTACTCTTTAATTGGCTCACGGGTGTTGTGTTGCACAGTGACCGGACAGATCACAGGATGTAGGAGTGATTCACATGCCACAGCCTTTGTTTGAAGTAAATGTCCACATAAATTCTGGCATCTGTGGTTGTCTCCCATTAAAGGAGATAATGCTATAGTTGTTGTCATTACATTTGCTGTGTTGTTTTAATACAGGCATATGCACACCAATCTGCTTAGACATTGCTTTTGGGTAGGTAGGAGTCCAAGCAAAGCTGGTTCTTTCTTAAACAGTAAGGATGTACCTCAATCTGGGGCCTGAGGCATTCAGGCACAGCGGCCACCAGGAGCTGTGGTGTCCCCAGCTAAAGGGTAAATCAAGACACCTTAGGAAGTGTGAGGCTTCCAATTTGTCTCTGCACTTGCAGCTTTCTTGTGGATGATTTTGGTTAAAATCCAGAATAAATAGGGTTTATTCATAATTTGGCTTGAAATTGCATCCTGAAAAATTAAGAGGATCAGCCTCACAAATCTTACTCACTGGGTTGGCTTCTGGTGGAGTGTTCCTGCATTGGCATCTGTGTGAGCTGTGGAACAAATGAACTGAACAGTGCTCATGCTGCTCACTCTGTTCACATTCCTCACACTGCTCACA
>NC_031773.1:12384591-12514202 GCF_001522545.3 Parus major
CAACACCTACTGCTTCCGGGTTCTGCCCTCACCCCGGCTCCGTGACCCTTCCCCACGGAGTGCAGGGGCAGCAGCAGGCCTCGCCCGTGCCAGGACAGATCCCCATTCACAGAGCACAGGTGCCACCCACCTTTCAGAACAATTACCATGGGTCAGGGTGGCATTAAAACAGATCCCTTTAGTTATAAACATTTTTAAAATGTTCTGTAATATAAAACTGTGTATATTTAATATGTACCTATTCAAGGTACTTTTTAAAGCTTGTACATGATACTTTGTATAAAAGCAAACACCAGTGCTCTTCCATTGTATCCTTTCCATTTTTTGCTTTTTAAAATTCCTGAAAAACGTGCTGTTAAGCCAGTATTAGGTATTTCTTTTATTTTGTAAGTGGACATTCCAGCTGTTTTTTCTGGCAGTAGGTTTGATGCTGCATAATGTTTAAAATTTTATTGTTGCAGTTAAATTCATTTAGTGAAAGTTTTCTATATTACTTTTATACATATGTAATTAAATAAGTACACAGGCTAAGTGATGGCACTAACAATTTTTTTTTTTTCCATTTTCTGTCAACAGTTTTTTGTGTGCATAGAGATAGGAAACAATGCAATACAGATTTTTATAGTTTTGGTGTGGACATGGCTTTTTGTTTCATCAGTTATTTGCAGAAATTGTAATTTAATGTATAGACTGTTTCTAATGTCTCGGACAAGTGCTGTAAATACTGTATTTCTTTCGCTTGTAAAGTTGCTTAAAGCTTCTTTCATTTGATATAGTATTGTATATAATAAGTCTTTTGCAAAAAAAAGTGTGATCTTTGTGAAAGTAGTACAGTATATGATCTTTAATTTTTTTTTTAATATACTGTCACATTGCAGCACTGGTTGGGCATTTTAATTCATGTTAATAAATCACAATTATGTCAGTTTTACCTACTTGTCCTGAAAGGGTGCTGTATCAGCAGGAAAGTGGCCTTAAGTCTCTGATCTCCCCTGCTCCCTGCGAGGCTCTTCACTTGTCTGCAGTCTCCAGCTGTGGCTTCACTTCTGTAGCACAGACAGATGTGGAACAGGCTGGAGGAGGGGGATTCTTTCCTCTGCTCCGTTTAGAGGTTGAGGAATGATCACCCCAAGCACAGCAGAGTCCAGGGTCAGGTTACCGATTGTCAGGGACACTGAGGGGTATTTTTATGCTCAAGGTGTTCTGACCTTGGTTGCAGAGCAGGGAGGCAGCTGCTTGCTGCAATACCTTCCTCTTCCACTCGCTCCTGCCTCCTCAGGCCCTCCAGTTGGGACGCAGGGGAGGAGCTGAGTGGGTGGTGCTGTAATGGGGTACAGAATGTTACAAACTGTAGCAGTTTGGGGTTTTTGTAAGGGAAGCGATTTATTCCTGCTGCTGAAAGCGGCAGTGAAGATGGTGCTCTGCCATGGGTGAGGGCATCCTCCCATGCCAGCAGTAACTGCTCTCAGTCCTGCTCACGCAGCTGGACGATGCTCAGTGGCTCCACCTCACACCAGAGAGGAGAGACAGTGCGAGGAAGACTGCAACTGCATAGGAGGGGAAGTGGCTGCTCCTAACCACTAAAAAAAAGTGGCAATTCTTTTAACATGTAGAAAATAAAAAGGGGGCCACTTTAAATTCTGATTTGCTTCTAACTACTAAAAAATCTTGCTAGTTAAAATCATACTCTAGAATTGTACACTAGAAATGCTTTGCTGAACCTGCTGCCTCTGCAGAACACACACTGGAGTTCACATTTTACACTAGCATGTGTAGTGTAGGACAGCATTAGGCTGTCAAAAACAGCAGAAAAAACCCACCCTCTGTGCAGTTACTCAGACACCGATTTTGAAAACAAATGTGCATCATCCTGTGTAGCCCAGCATTTGGATCTGGTGGTCTGCCCCTCTTCCACACCTCCAGGAAGTGACAACATCATTTCAAATACAAGAGAACGTAAAATACCCAACTGTGCTTGGCAAGGTCTTAGTGCAGTATAGGGAGCTGCTGCACCGGGGAGCAGAACAGGACGAGGCCTGAGCAGGGCTCCCCAGTGCTGCTGCAGCACCAAGGCCAGGCAGAGGGCAGAGCTGTGCCAGCCTGGGGCTGCCCCAGGCACTTCCTTCCAGTGCCAGCATTTTCTGCGTATTCAAGAGCACATTTGTAACCAGCTGCAGCAACCAGACACTGCAGAGCTGGGCTGGGGGTGAAGCTGAATGTGATTTTTACCTCCAGCATGAGTCCACTGTGGCATCGTCCTTGTGAGCAGTGTTGTCCTCGCAGCCACTAAAAGCAGTCCCAGGGACGAGGGTGAAGGCACACGGTCCTGAAACCCAACTGCTGTGGGGCCTCAGCACTGGACAAGTTTCCCCAGACCAGAGTGTTTCGCACTGCAGCGCCTTGGCAGTTCTCGGGAGGAGTGGCTGCCCCAGCCCTTGGGACGGGACAATCGTTCCCTTGTTTACAGGACTTGTTACAGAACAGCTGGTAGGAAAGATGCTTTTTCTGGTCACATTTCACCCAGCAAACCACTCCCACCCACTCCCTCCTGCCACAGGACCCCTGGGGCTGCTCTGACTGACACCAGGTGATGTGTTTCATAAATGAACATGGGAAGCTGCCTTTCTCTGGCCAGGAAAAGCCAGCCCCCACCTCCCACCCCTCCAACACCCCTGCAGCTGAGGCGTGGCTAGGCAAAGATTCCAATGACCAGCAACACTGTCTGAAAAAACAAAACACTTTAATTAGACAACTGCAAGCACCTCAAACAACTGGTTATTATTACAGCATGGGGCTATCTTCTCACAATCTAGTTATTGCAAAGGCATGTGAATAAATTTTATATGGACAAAGTCAAGAAAAAAGTGGCACTGTAGTTACATGAAGATCAGGAGTAAGCTTACATTCATCCCACTGACTTCTAAAAGAGGCCCAAACACACCTCCGTACTGTACATTCTAAAATCTGTATTGCCTATAAGCTTCAGCCTATGCAGCTTTTGTTCCTAGGAAACACATAATTGTTGCGTGCAACTTACAATGGGCAGTCGTATGTCTACGGATGGGAAAGAATAAAGCTAGTGCAATTTGTTTTAGAAACATGTAAAGCTATGAATGGAATGAGCATGATCTTGCTTCTTGGATTATTTTACCCACTGCACTGTAAATATCTGCAGCTATATCCTTCCTTAACTGATGCCAAGCACACACTTTTATTATAAAAGATCAGTAATTCTACACAGAGTGGTTCTCATGCTCTACTTTTAATTTTTTTTCTTTTTCTTAAGGTATAGTACAACTTACAGTGCTTAGAAAAAGGCAACACCATATGGTACCATGTCTTCACTATCACATTGTAAGGGAAATTGCTATTTTTCTTTTCTTAAAAGCACTTAAAATAGGCAAAAGTTCTAAAAGGGAGTGCTAAATGATAATGCATACTTTATTAGAAAGAAGTCTAGCCTTCCTTTAAAGTGCCGTTTGGGGAATGAAATCCTGTAAACCAGAGCCACTTTGTTTAAAATCCAATGAACAGGAACTGCTACAGAATAGAAAGTTTACACAATTCCTTAAAGCGGTTTAAAGTCCACTACATGCAATTGGTTTGCTATAAAGCTCTCTAAAACTTAGTCGCTTTACTCTGAAATTGAGTCCCCGATCCCATATTTAAATGGAAATAAACATTTACAGGGTGCATTTACATACTCTATAATACAAGAATGACATCCCTTTGCCAGAAGATAAAATTGTACAATTCCTCGCCATAACTCAGTTCTGATTTGATAAATTTCTTACACTCGTAAATTATATAATATGCATCAGCTAAAATATTTTTTTTTTCATAAATAGTTACAAAACTTGCCAAAACACATGGGGGGAAGTTTCTTTTGTTCAAAAATCTGACATCTGAATGTCACACAACACAAGAAACAATGCTTAAAGACACGTTAAGTGTTTTCTGAAGAAAGTGGGTGAGTAAACTACTAGCTGAGGACAAAAAGACTACCCTTCCCCAAGAACACAGTGCACAAAAAGCAAAATGTCAAACAGTACCTCAAGCAAAATAAAGGTCTGAGGATTGAAGCCAGCTCACGTGTGATCCTGCTAAAGATTTTGTGACAGTCACCATTTAGGTCCAACGCATTGGAAAGTGGTTACTGGCTTTTTTTTTGTTTGTTTTACAGCTGGAAGATTCTGCTAAGAATTCAGCCACGGATGCCTAAGGCATTCTCCAGCTGAAGCGCGTTTCTCTGGGACCATTTCTAGCATGGGGATCAGGAAATCCGTAAACTGTGCAGCATCTTCATGAGGCCAACCGTACTTCTCCACAAGCACATCAAAAAGACTCCAAGGTTTCAACTTGGTAATGTGTCGGAGTTCTCCTGCAAGCACAAGTATTAACAGCATTAGAAAAACACCTTGTTATTCATGTCAATGACTAATCTCTGTTTCGTTTTTCTCCCACTCTGCTTTCACAGCACCTTGACCGGGCTGGGAATCACTGCTTAGGACAGGCAGCGCACACTAAGCTTGCTTGAGGTCCTCAAAGGAGATGAGTATGTTCGATGTCAAAGCCAAGAACTCTTCCTACAGCCATCAGTACGTTACACCTGGACTCCATTGATTTTTCCTGCTGTCTTCACTCTCCTGTGCACACAGGCACTCATTCACACTCATGCTCACACCATGGCCAAACCACACCGCAGGCCGCTCCTTCCTAATCAGCCAAGGAACTCAAATTTCACAGCATCTTCTCCAATTCCAGGATAGAGGTCTCAGAAACACAGGCCCTTGCCTCGCCATGTGGCATTTGCCAGCAACGCAGCAGATTCCTTCCTAAGCAAGCCAAGGTTTGGTGCTCCAGAGATTCTGCTCCATTTCCCAGGCAATCAGTCCAAGAAACCTGATCCACATCTTTCCTGAGGGAAGCACCTGCTGCTGCCCAGGTCTCTTTCAACCAATCACCAACACAAGTGGTGACAGCAGCTGCAGGAATGGAGTTCCCCCAAGAGGAACTCTGTGTCCCAGACCAAGAGGAAGGAGGTGAGAATTGTTCTGCCATTCAAACCAGCAACACTATCCAGGTCTGTCCATGGGTCATGCAGCACGATGGGGAAGACTCTTACAGTTTCTTGCTCCTCCATTGCGTAGGAATGAGGCACCAAGCCAAGAGATGTGCCACAAGGCACATGGTGAAGGGATTGCTGTGGGCACAAGAGGGATGAGCAGCTGTCAGGCTGCAGAACCCTCACTGTTCCCATCAGGAGGGAGTGATACTGAGGTGTCACCTTGCATGAGACCCACAGCCTTTGCAATCAAAGCTCTCAATAGCCCTCATTTACATGTGGTGCAGCTGTCCCCTCATCATTCATGAGGGCAGTAACCACTTCTCCTGAAAGTATAAATCTGACATTTGAAATCCTCCTTGCAGAGGATATAGGACCCCCACCTTGCAAACAAGTCAACAGGCTTGCTCCACTCTCCTCCTCAAAGCAGGGTTATCTCTTTGCTCACATCTGCCTTCTGACTGTGTCAGATCACAGCCGGGAACACCTGTGTGTAATGCTCTTACACTTTGTAGATCCAGAGCATTTATCACCAACAATCTAATGAATCTATGGCCTCTCGCTTCAACAAACTACACTAGCCATGAATCTGTGTGTGTTAAAGTTCTTACAGAATGTGACCAGACTTAAGAGTGCCTGATCTGTTTTAATCAGTAATTAAGCCCTGCCACACCCAGCCCCTCTGGACACCAGCTGAAACACAAGGGCAGCTGTTTTCTGCCAAATTTCTATACCCTTAATGCAACCCACAGCCATCTCCCTTCTTCTCAAGCATATGTGCCAGTCTCCATGGGACACTGCAAACAGCACTTGAGAGACCCCTGTGGTGCTTCTGCACCGAGGAGAGTGATGGGGTCTCACCCAATACTGGAGGCTGAATGGGCTTCAGAAGCTCACTTCACCACCTGGGATGGGGGCATCCAGGCCACATTACTTGCAAGCCAAGTGGTCTGTCCCTGTTCCTGTCCCAGGCTGTAACCTACCGCCTCCCATCAGCTCACAGGCAGAGTTTCTGTACATCCCTGTGGCAAGAGAAGTTCCAGGGCAGGAGAAGTGACCCGTGTCTGTCCGACTGCCTCAGGGACTGAACATCTCAATCCATCTCAATGGATTTAAAGCCCCAAAGGCTCAGCAGGCCCTGTTTCTGCTGCCTCAGCCCTCAGCAGGAGGTCCTAGGCAGGGTGCAGTGCTTGAGAAAGCAGCTCTCCAGCTGCTGTCACCAAGTCCCCACAAGAGCAAGTGTGCAATCCATCACCCACAAGCTGCAGAGGAGTGCTGCCCACCACAAGGAACGCCAGCAGGTACACACCAGCAGAGGCCACGTTCTGGTTCTGTGTGAACATTCACAGTACAAGCATGTCCCATCAGTCCCCACAGACTCAGAAAAGCTCTGCTTTGGGCCCACAGCTGCCCCACACATCAGGAAGGACACCATATCTTGGAGCTGCATATTAATTTCCAGGCTCTCACTCAGTCCTTTAAAACTTTGTGCAACCCTAAAATTTAACTGCTGAAAATCTCACCTTTTGGAAGATTTCCAATAGAGTATATTGGTGACTACTTACAAGAACAGGTACTAAATTATGTAACAGGAATGCATGAACTCAAATACTGCCAAAAAGTGACAGGAAAGTGACTTGTTACTGACTGCAAGCCAAAAATTGCTAAAAAAAAAGATCATGCCCATGGTTTCTCTAGCTCCCAGCATTCATTGCAAGGGCTGCTGTAATCATGCACCAAATAAGGCTTAGAGAGGGTGGGTGTGCGTTCCCATCCAGCTTCATCTTTGTCTTCATCTTTGCATTCACATTTTGTCATTTCCAGCACCTTTCCTCCCTCAGATCTGATAAGGTAACATTGCACCATCAGGCTTCTGATGCCACTGTGGAAGCAGATTTCTTGCTGTTTGAGTACTCCTCATTTTGTGAATACCCATGCTAAGGCCAGCACAATACTCAGCAGTTTTTCTGCTAAGGAACAAAACTATTTTAGCACTATGGCTGAGGTTTCCCACAAGAAATTTTATGAAGATTGTAAAAGCACTTAAGAAGATAGGATACAGTAAAAATTATCTGTGTGGGGGCCATGCTTAAACTAATGCTTCAGTTTTCAGTAAGGATCATTATGCTAACTATGGAAAAAAAACAGGGTAAGTAAAAGACACTTAACACGACTCAGGTGGACAGAAAGTCTAAGAATAAATTTTCATTCACATCCTAAAGCATGAGAGTAGCACAGGAAATGGAGGTGTCTGCCAACACATATTTTCATCTACTCCAAGATGTTTGTACCAGGTAGATGGAGGTTGTACCTATGAAGGCTGTACCTATGTTTAAGGGAGAAATTAAAAAAGCACAAGCCCTACCAGTCTGACACCATCTGTATTCAGGGCATTAGCATGAATTTTCAAAGAAGTGCTAAAAATGTGATACTGAGAACTTCCTCAGAGAAGCCCTTTATTTGGATTTTTGATAGTGAAGCACACAGGAGATAATCCACAGAGGACAACGGAGTTGTCAGAGCTGTAAAACTCCTGTTGCCAAAGCAGAGGCAGCAATGATCTCTCTGAAAGATGGAATGTTAAGCCAGAAGGAAATCACTAAAAAAATTTCTGAAGGACCAGGGGGGAAAAATGCTATTTAAAGCTTTGTCTGCTGACAGTAATACAAAAACCCCCAGATCTAGTCTATAAAATTAATCAAAGACAAATTTAAGATGTGTCACCAGGCAAGAGGAGGATGGATTACTGAACAGTAAGACATGGATGAAATGAGGACTGGTGAAGCAGCAATGGGAAATAATCTGCTGCTACACATCTGTGACATGATCCTGAGAGCAGGTGGAAGAAAGAAAGAAGCAAGCCCTCCCTCCCTTCCAGGAGGGTAAATGAGCAGCATCACAATGAGTATTTCTCATTGCTCAGCTTCCAAAGGGCAAAGCCAGCACCTGGCTAGCATCTTGCAGAGGTTTAGGTCACAAGGAAACAGGACTAGCAAATACCAGAAAAAAAACCAGCAGGAACCATGGTCTAGGAAAAACAAAAGGGTTTTACATTTTAATGCCAAAACATATTAATAATTTTTACAGTCAAAATAGCTTCCATGGGGACACTGAAGAAGAGGATGCCCTGCAGTTATTACTGGGCTCAATCAAGATGAGACCCTATAAAAATATGTAAGCATCTATGTTATAGTATAAGAAATAACTTACAAATGCTTTTCCTCTTTTAAATGCATCCTCCTATTTGAATGTCTAAAACTGTTTCAGGCAATCACTGAGGAAGGACTTGATCCTGTAAACTCTAAGTTACGAGCATCTTTCTTTTTGTTCCTGAGACTTCAGTAGCACAACTCAAATGTTTAAAGCATCACTCTGAGGTCAAACTTGCTTATGGACAGGAGTAAAAAAAAAACCTCAAATTGTGATTTCTTGATTTTCACCCAAGACTGATGTTTTCAAAACAGGAGCTCAACAGCAAGATTTCTAAGCCTGCCCTGAGACCACAGTGAGAAATTCTCCCAAGAGCCTCAGGCCTGTACCACAAGGCTTCTCATCTCCAGTGCTCAAGCCACAAGCAGATGAGTACAAAATACTTGGTTTGCTGGCCAACTCTGGAGCCTATCCCTCATTCCCTGCCAGCCCACCACACACAAATCCCAGCTGGGGACACCAGAGGCTGGCAGGACACCAGAGACTGGCAGGACTGGGGTGCCCAGGGAAAAGGGTGCCTGATGCAAAGAAAAGATGCTCAAATAAGCAGGACACTTGCCACCTCCACTTTTCTTTCACAAAATATTTCAGTTTCCCCAACTTGCAAAAGTAGAATAACTAGTATGATCTGAAAATGCAATTTGGTTTGTTAATCCTTTGTCTTGTATTTGAGATTCTCTGGTTTAAGCAAAAACAAGTGGGATCCAGTCTACTTAATCTTCCACAGCAAACTTGAACTCGTATGTTGTGTGGTTGGTGAACCAAGCCTTTAATCCTAGCTTAAAGCCCACCCTGAGGATTTAAAAGGCACCCTCAGTGCCTCTGAGGAATGTCACTGACAGTCAGGCCCTAGAGGACAACAGTGACACTGCAGTTGAAGATGCTCATGGAAGCACCAGAGACTCCTCATCACAGGAATTTCACAACTGCCCTCTCCTGTGCACTGCCAACACTGCAGTTACTGAGTAACTGCTAGGTCATTTTACAGTTCTATGACATCACTAGAAAATGCCAACCTGTCTGCTGTAAGGTACAAAGCAGGAATGTAAGATGCACTCCAGCAGCTGCAATCCTGTCTGGAGGTGCCACAGGGTATCTTGTGCCCAGCCCTCTTACTGCTTTATAAATTTCCAGACCTGTGGGCCTCAAGTTTGTACATCTCAGTTACCAGGAGGGTGTTTAAAGCCTGCTGATACAGCCCCTCTCTCTGCCTGCTGTGGCAGCCAGCTCCTGAACCTCATTGCCTGCTGGGCAGGGATGCATTTGGTTTAAAGCCATCCTCTGCAAATTTCACTGGCTTTCCCCCAGCTCTTACATGGTGAGTGCTGGCAAACAGCAGCTCTGTCTTCAGCTTATCCACTGACTTCCTGATTACATAAACCTTACTCCACACTCAAAAGCCTCAGGCATTTCAGCCTCCCCCAAAGGGCAGCTGCTCCCTCCTACATAATCACCGCTGCCCTTCTCTGCACTGCAATGCCATTAACAGCCCCCTGAAGGACACAGAGGGATCCCTGCTGTAGCAGGAATATCCAGCACAGAACAGGCAGCCCCATGCACGGGAGGGGGAATCCCTGATTGTGTCCAGCCTCACAACCCCGAGCTCCCAGAGCCACTGGCTCAGCCCCCGGACAGCGACACTGCGGCCACGGGCAGGGCAACCCCCAGCTCTGGGCAGCAGGGACGTGCCCTCCCCAGCTGTGGCTGACAGCCCTGGCTGTTCCCCCACCATGTAACAGGACAGATCCTGTCCCTCCACACAGCACTGTGCTGTCTCATACTCCGAGGGAATGGAACACTTGAGGCATCACCACACTCCCCCACGAGTCAAAAACCTGCCTTACAGAGCAGCCTGGGCCAAGTTCCATGGCTTGGCACATCCGCTCTGCCTGCTCCTGGGCTGTGACAGCAGCCACACTCAGCTCAGTGTCCTCTGCCCAGGTACTCCCTTCCCACCTCCGGTACTCCCTACCTGCAGCACCTGCTGCACTGCTAGCTAGGATCCAAAGCTGCTGACAGACGATTTTACATCACGTTACAAACTGTGCATCACTTGAGTCCTCACACTTACACAAAGACAACAGATTCACACAGACACGTGTTAACATCCACACTTCGCTGAGTATATCCCCAAATGAATTTTAAATGAAATATTGAAATGAACACCGCAAATTTTGGCTTTTCCCAGAAGGCAAAGTTTACACCAAAGTTCTTCTTTAGTAAGTGCTCTCCATTTAAATGGATATATTTCTTCAGTACCCGTAAATCAACATATTCTCCTTTTGGATAGTATTATGCTTTAAATTAGTGTTGCATAAATACCGTTACCTTTTTTGGTGAAAAACTCCTTGGAATATTTCCCCAACATAGCGTATTTTCGAGGGATTTTTCCCAGCAGTTCAATGATCAATGCTATGTGGTCTGCATTGGAGAACATTGCCAGCAAAACAGAAACATACAACAGTTTAATCAGTACATTGCATGCACACACTAACACTGGCCCGGTACAGACAGAAATAGATTGATCCTGGTAAAAAACACACGTGTGCACTGCTTGCTCAGTGGCTGCTTTGGAAAGGTACTTTCAGCAAAACTTCCTTCTCAAAACAATGTTTGAGTGTCAGCTGCCACAAACAACGTGGCATATCATTAAAAAATGTACCAATAGTAATTTTTTGGAACATTTGGGTGAAAAAAAAAATTGTCAGAGATTCCTGGGAATTTTGCTTTTCAAAATGAAAATTTTGTTGTGTGATCCCAGGAAATGCTCCTCGCTGGGACATGATACAACCAGCAACTGCAATTCCACTTCTGTCTGCATCACGGCACCTTTCAAAAAGAAGAGGTACTACCTCTGCGATTGAAGAATTCCCGAGAATATTTTCCAGATAGAGCAAAGTGCCTTGGGATATTGCCTAGCAGCTCTATGATGTGTGCTATGTGGTCTATGAGGGAGAGAAAAAAAGGATACGGGAGTGGAAGGGGCAGGGAAAGGATGGGATAAAAAAGAAGAGGAAAGAAACTGGAATTAGTAAAAAATCAGAAATAGTTTCAAATCAACAATGTTTGCAGCAAATCCATGCAGAGGTTTCCAGGATCAGCAGAGCTCTGGCATCATTAGTAGCATTTAGGAACAATGAATGATGCCTACAATACCACTGCAAATAGCATTTACAAGCAAACAAGCATGAAAATGGACAGGTATACAGATGGAAGCAGGAGTTAACTCTGATTTTAAAAAAAATAATTAGTAATTGCCTAATTCAAATAAAAATACACAATGTAAACATTATTCCAGTGTCACTCTTTTAAAGAGAATAACAGAATAAAGTTCCAATTTGTCATTTCTTTTCTAAACTAAAATGTTGTTATTTTCAATCAGGTTTTCACACATATGCAATCTTACAAGAAGGGCAGTTTAATTCCTTCAGGCAGTTGTTAAGTAGATGAATATCTGCAGAAGAGAGTTTTTGCCTACCCACTGCTAGTGGTGGAACTTAAAACTAAAAAGAAAAAAAATCACATTTATATTCTGAAAACAACGTGTATGAACAGTTCTAGTCAAATACAAAACTTAAACCCCACTGTAAGCTCACTGGAAATTGTGCATGAAAATATGAAGAAACTCTTACAATACCTCAGAAGAGTCATACCTTCATCCCTGGAATAGTCTTCACCAGAGTGTGGTTCAAACAAGTAATCTCCAGTCGCTAGCTCAAACGCCTACAACACAACAGACACAGGCATGGGCATTTCAGAAGTAACGCTTTGATCGTAAGATGTCAGCAAAACATCACAACCAGCTCAGAAGCGAAAAGGAATTCACATTTAGAGATCAAGGCCTGTGACTGGAACCAAGACTGAGGAGAGGCCACTTACCTGGGGACATCATTCCTGCAGTGCAGCAGCAGCACGAAGCCTGCAGAGAGCCCCGTGTCCAGCCCTGTGCCCGGCCCTGGGGCTGGAGGTGACAGCAGTGTGCCCACCACCAGACACTGCTGCCCATCCAGGGGGGATGAAGGAAGGAACCCCACAGGGCTGGAGTGCAGCCCCTCCCTGCAGCCCCCAGCCAGAGTGCTCAGAGCAGCTCCAGGCTGCCCAGGAGTCCGGCTGTGCTGCACTGAGCCAGCGTTAAACATGGTGCTGCAGACTCCTGAGAACTCTGGTGATAGCATCAAACATTTCTAAACACTTCAGGTATTTCTAAATAAGAACTACACATGTATCTGAAGGGTATTTACCTGTCAGATTGAATGATGAAGGCTGAACTAAGAAAGTCCAAATCACAGATAAAATCCATTTATGAGTATAATTAATCACTTGAATTAGCTTCTTCGACAACTCTAAATCTGAAAGGTTTTTTAACTACTTCAATGATGGGAGTAAATGGTGAGATAGATACTGATGGGGAATCCAGAACAGACACTGGGACATCAGATGCCCTCAGGGCAAGCAGTTCTTCCATGGGATGCTAACCCTGTGTTTGGTGAGGACAAAACTGACTTTATGGGTGTGATAAATACAAAAAGCTGCAAAGCTCTGAAGCAACTATGAGAGCCCCTACTTGCATCCAGACATGGATTCATCTGGTCTAATTTGTTAAATTATTCTCTTTCAGCTCTGGCTCACCAATTGCCCAAGCAGCCACAGGAATCTAATTCTTTCCAGGTGGTTTAAACATCAAACTATTTTCCATGTCCAAGACATGGGAAAACATCTGATCCAGAAAAGCATTCCAAAAATGAGGCAGAGCTTCCTGGCACAATTTTAGGATGGGATTTCACTCCATTAGAACATTTACTACAGAATACTTGTCACCTGAAAATAGACACTTTTCTGTTCCAGTTTATAATCTGGAGCTGTTAAATCACCTGTAAATTTAGCCTATTTATGAGCACTTGGCTTCTTAAAGCTGTGAACTGCAGTGTCATCCAAGTGGGCTACAGCCAACATAACTCATTGCAATCACACATAGCAGCCAGGAAAACAAGAACACCCCTTGTTGACATTTGTGCTGATCCTATGAACAGCCCTTTAACTTCTAAAGTTACTATCACTAATAAAAAGTCATTCACTACTTTTCTTATTCCACTTAGCTCAAGGCTGACAGCTTTCATTTTACAGCTGAAAAAAATCTGAAGGACTTCATAAAATACCAGGTTTCTCAACTGAAATAAATGTTAAGAGCAGAGCCAGAAGTGATCACTGGGAGAGATCTCTAAACACAACACAGAGAAAATTGTTATCCTCCTGAGACAAGACAGAGAAGACCCATGTCCTCTCTGTATCTCATGGCAATGTATTTTTTTATAGAAGAGCTGCAACCAGCTCTCCCAGGAGAGCACACACCATGGAGCTGATTCCTGAGGACATTGAGAAACTCACTGCTATTACACACAGATCCCTGGAGAAGAACAAAAATGTAGCTGAATTTAGCCACAAAGGTAGACTACACAAGAATACAGTTTCTGTCCCAAAAATGAAGCATTAATATCTCAGTATGTCTGCATGGGACTAAAAATATTAAACTGAAGAACTGTGAGCACTGTTTATAGAGAAGCACAAGAGGCAAGCATGCTGCTGTGATACTCTGAATTTGAGATCAGTTTGTGTATCACAAGGGCTGAAAGCTCTCATAGATTTGGGATATGCTGAACAAAAACTAAAGCTTTTGAAAAAGATGATGATGCTTCTCATCTCCTTTTTGTACAGTTCTGACTCCATGCCCAGGATGGGCTGGGGCCGCAGCACTTCACACATTTGATTTTCTGACTCTCCCTAAGACAGTCAGAGATACTAAGAACAAACACTTCTGACTCAGATGCGAATAGGAACAGCCCAGAGGCAGGTGTTAAGTATTTGTAATGATGGTTCTTAGCACCCACGGAAGAAAATGTCTCACAGGTTCATCTGTGGCAACCTGGTAGTATGATCACAGCTATTTTCAGGGCAGACTGGCAACACAGTGCAAGATAAATGAAATTAATTTGTCCTCATATAAAAAAAAAATAAAACCCAGACCTAGGTTTTTATCATAAAGAAGTGTTAGAGATACATTAATAAGCACATAAATAGCTGTAAGAAGGACAATCACATCTCTGGATTGCATCAGTCAGAGTTCTGCTCTTTAAACCTCTGTCCAAAGGTGGTGCACTGGAAAGGCTGTGCCATTACTGAGTGGGTGCTGCTGAAGGAGCTGATCTCTGCTGCTGCATACTGAGAGCCACAGCTCTGGCTGTGGAGCCACTGCTGCTCTGGACTTCAGGGCATTCTCAGTACTTACCCACACTTTACACCCACGTGTAGGCACACACAACCCCCCAAGCCCCATAAGGGAATTGACTGACATCCTGTGATGACAAGAGGAGACCGAGACCCTAAGGGCAGCGCAGTGACCACGGGTCTGGTCTGTCCAGCTGTCACCAGTCTGGGGCCACCAGTGTGAGAGAGACCCTGTCAGAGTGGAGAAAGGTCAGCGAGGACCTGGCCTCAGGTGCTCTGGGAGCTGAGCAGAGGATGCAGATGGGGAGGCTTGCAGGGCTGGGTTTGCTCACTCAGGTAGAAGGAGAGAAGGGATTTAATTGCTGCACTCCACTGCCTGAAGGCAATAGGGGAGAACGAAATGATACACTCTTCCCAATGAAAGGACAACACAGAGCAGACAAAGGGCAGCAAGATGGGAAATTCCAATCAAACACGAGGGAAAAAAATTATTTGGTGAGACTGCCTGAGTACTGTTACAGGCTGCTCAGAGAGGACGTGGAAATGCCATTGGTGCATCCTGAGGTATGTACCCCTCAACTGGACAAGGCTCTGAGTAACCTCATCTACCTCTGACAACAACCCCTGTTCAAGAAGGAGGCAGATACCAGAGATCACTTTAAACCTAAATTTGTCCATAATTTCTACGATGCTACAAATCCAGACTAACCATATTTACTTACTTTTCCTTTGAAAGTAATAATTTCTAAAAACTAGTTTCTTGACAGAAATTCCAACTTTAAAATACCATGATTTTTTTACTTAATGTTGACATTTACCTCAAGAGAAGCCAGCATTTCATTTATTATATGGAGATAAAAAATTAGATACAGCACACTCAACATATGGCACAGAAGCCCAAGGCAACAATCCATCCTTACTGACTGTTCTGGCAATTTCTACTTACCACTTTCCTAAGGTTCTCATAGAAATCCAGTCTAGACTGCTTTTCTCCATCTGCAGATGGTGAACCTTCCATATAAATGGTTACACTGCTGTTTTACAGGCTCTGAAGAGGCTCTGTTTCTTTCGTGCCACAGGATTGTATGCGAACCTACCACAGTACAGAACTGGTGGCACCACTATATAATGGACCCATATCTAACCACACAATTGGAAATAGCTACATTTTCACTGTGTGACAGCTGTGTACTCAATCTGGTGATTGAAAAATGGATGCATGCCTAGGGAAAGCTGTCTGGGAGAGGACTGGAAGAACAATTCACTTGGACTGCATCAGCCTCCCTGAATTGAAGCCCCAGCTGAAAAAGAACAACAAGCTATGGGCCAGAATTATTATTTTGACAGATGAGATGCAGCTCTTGGCCAGAGCTTCTCTGCCTCAGCTGAAATGAAGAGATGTGAATGAGAAGACTGTAACTGCTTTAAAAATAGACCTGGTTTTAAGAACCCCATTCCACAGGTCAGTGGGAGCATGGAAAGATCAGAAAGCTTTTTGAGATGCACACACCAGCTGACAGTTTGTTCTCCCATGGACATCTCCCTCTGCAGAGCAAGGCAATGGGAAGAGTATGAAAGGCATTTTGCATGGTTAGTGCTTGGTAAGAAAGGCCCAATATACAAAACAGAGACTTGAATAGGATGCTTGGAAAGGAAACAGGGTTCTTTTATTTGCTGTACTCCGATCTTGGAATCATGCACATACTGAGTGGTTGCATTGGAAGTCAGCTCCTCTGGGAAATCATTTTCTTTTGAGTGTTTCAGGTTGTCCACCCACCACCTTCAAAAAGGGTGTACAGCAAGTAATAACAGCATTCTGTACTGTATCTGCCTACTGAAAAATATGTGCATAGCAACTTCAGCTTTTCCTCCCCTCAAAACCACATTTTTGATTTTCCATTTTTCCTCAAAATACTGCTTCTGTGCAGACTGAGGCTTCTCATCACACCTTTGGTATGTGCCACTCACACATACTAACATGATGATACTCATGATCCCATGGAGACATGATCATTTTTTCCGTGCTTACAACAGTGGAAGGGTAGTTAAGGATAGTTATCTCTCACTCCACTCTGAATGATGTTAGAGAGTATCATTCAAAGAAGTAAACTGGGGGCACAAGCCTGCAACTTGCCTACAATATGTAGGTTTAATTTTAACATCGTAACTTACGATATCCTGTTCATTCTTCATTCTGTTCCTCTGAGTTCCCTCACATGAACAGAAATACCCATGAATAAACCCCACTGCTGTAAACTTGCTTGCCTTGTAGTAGAGCACGTCCCTTGCTTTGAAAGCTCTTTGCCTGTTCTTTCCCCCACACCTTTTTCCTAGACTGTGTTCTCTTTGGGTAGATAAAATACCAAGTACAATTTTCACCTTCTCTGACTTCCTGCTGATCTACAGCTGTCATCTGTTTGCTAGGTCTTATTACAAAGAGAAGATATTGCAGGAATCACAATTCTCCACAAAAGACACCTCAGAAAAGTGTTAAAAACTTGAAAAGACTTGTTCATGTCCCAGCCTGTGACACAGTCGCTTCCTCCCCATAGCTCAAACCAAAGGTAATGAACAAAAGTCAGACAATGAGATTCATCACTTCAGGTGCTTTTCCTGTCTCCAATCCAAGGAGACTGGAACAAGGAAAAGCAATGGAATCGTGGTTCTTGCAGTCATTTCCAGAAGCAATACAAAGGGATGCTGTCTGTCAGTACTAACCCCCTTATCTCGCCAGGATTTCTTGGCAGCAGCAGTGGAGTGCTGTGTTCCATGTTTTCTGGGATTTAGGAAATGCTAAATCACTCAGTGTCTGTTCTGTTCTAAAGAAAGCAACCCGCTCAATACTGTTAATGTGGAAATTCAAACCAATACAACTAAATCATCAAGAGTGTTTTCAATCCTGTCAAAGGTACTGCTGGCTCACAATCTATTCTCTTTTTTGGGTGAAAATGAGAGATGCACCTCCCTGTTGGCAGAATTAAATTAGGGCTTAGTACAGGAAGGGAACATCTTCTAGAATTTAGTAAATGTGGAGAGATTCTCAGTGTCTAGCTTTCCATGAGAGCAGCTGAATATTCCACTTAAACAGGCTACATTGTAAAAACAAAAATGGCACTGTACAATTTCCCTAACCAAACTTATGCATGTCCAGCAAATGACAGCAACAATCATTCCAACTAAGATCACCAAAGTCCAAAAGAAAAAGAAAGAGAAAAAGATATAAGTTACACTTTGTGGAATTCTTTGCCAAGCCCTGAACAAGCAAACTCCACCATGGTCTGGAAAAGCCCACTGACATCTAACCTCTTTCACAGAGAGGTTCATGCATGCACTGATTATAAGCTTCCAAAAATATGCATCATTCTCTTTTCTTCCCTTCCTTTATTTCTTTTTTGTTAGAGAACTCTGCAACTCAGATCCCCTGAGCAGAGGACTAGTACTGGTCTGAGGATATTCATTCATCCTTTAAACCTGATTCAAAGAAGTTTGGGGCACAAGAACTGGGCCACGCCAAACTATCTAAAATTAGAAGATTCAGCTCACAGGCTGCTAGCTTGCAATGCTAGTTATTTACTGACATAACACCAAAGAAACAGCACTGCAAGGTTAGCAGCACTGAATTACTTTGCCCTCTTTTGCTGTTTGGGTAGAGCCCTTACATGGCTCTGATTACAGACACCCAGCACCAGTAATCCTGATCAGAAACTGGCTAGTCCTATACTAAAGTCAGTGCAAATAAAACTGGACTACTCCTTCCTGGAAGCTGAATCAAAACCATGAAGCTCCTGGCTAGACAAAGCCATCCCAAACTAAGGTAAGGAATGCTCTCCACTCAGACACAATGTACCATGTCCCAGAAGATTCATAAGGGGATATTCTGAAAGTTGCTGTGCACACAGGAACACAGATGCTTGGCATGCTCAGGGCCTGTTTAAAAACCTCATCTTCATCCTTATTATTAAAGACTGTCTAAAATGGACAGGCAAATGGTATGATGGAAAAAGACATTCTGCTGGTACTGAGAGAAAACAACTTTCTGTCCTTAACACACTTTAGATCATAAATACAAGCCTATACAAGAACAGTAGCTGGGCTGCTCATGGTCAGTGCTACCCTCAGTGAGCAAGAGTAATTCATTAGCAAGCAAAAGGTAGTGAAAACCCTAGGCTCAAAGGGAGATCTATAAAGCACAAGACCAAGTCATACCAAGCATTCTGAGTCATCCTCCATATAATCCAGGACAAATAAAAAGATTGGCATATTTTATATACACATAAATCTCTGACACAGAAACCCTGTAGACACTAAGTTCCAAGAAATGCCTTTTCTGTTGCAGTTTTTTAAATGGAGTTGTGAGGTAGAATATCTGACACAGCAGCAGGTACAAAATACATGGAAAAAAATCTTCTATTTTGCAAGCTAAGCAGTGTTCGTGTATGCTCGGTGCTGTCACACCAAGTAAAGTATGGATGGATGGGAAGTTACCAAGGAAAAAGTAATGGAAATACTGCTGGACCACTCATTTTGCACAGTACTGGCTTCCAAAAATGTCCTTCATGACTCAGGACCTGTACAAGCAAAGTTGCCTCTGCTCTCCTTTGGGAGTCCTGGACATCAAGGCTAACAGTGAGCTGTATTTTGGCTGAAAATAAACACCACCTGCTCCAGTGGACAATCCCTTTGAAAGCACAATAAAGATGGAACAGAGTGAATTAAATATGAAACAAAAGCAAGATAACCTAGAAGGGCACTTTCTGAACCAAATCTAGGTACAACAAGGAAACCAAACTTGAGAAAGCAAGCAGGGCTGTAGAGGAATTAAAACACTTTGGCACTCCACAGCTCTTAAGTGCCTTAGAGATTTGAGAGGTTCACATCATAATTTCCAAAGACAGCCTAAGTAAGTTATTTGGGAGTTTGCAGTTCCACCTCAGGAATGCTTTCCTAGCCATTAATCTCTGTTACAAGTCTTCTGCAGAAATAGATATTAAGGTCTTCAAGGCAATCCCTACCTCAGAGTCTTGAAGATATGTTTTCCATCTTGTACAGGATCAGCATCCCCAGTGCCCTGACCAATTTGATCAGGCAAACAGAAATACAAACAGATTCTGGGGGTTTTCAAATGATTAATTTTTTTCTATGAGCCTGAGAGGCTGCTCTCTATTTTTTACATAACTATACCACGATGACAACTGAATTCAACAACTGTATGTCAGTGCTGTAATGTTATAACATTTCTACCACAGTTCTTAAGGGCAGAAACCTAAAGACTGTGACAGAAGACAGAATTACAGCACCTCTGCCTCAAATGCTTTATCATCTCCAAGGCTTATGTAACAAAAAAAGCATAAATACATTTTTCTTATTAAAATACTGAAATTTCATATGTAATTGTGAATCTGAGTTAAGATACCTCCAGTGGCACTGATGCTTCAGGCTTTTTTCTTTCCCTGAGTTTGAAGAAAGCAGTAACACTTACATAACATGGATGAGAAGTTGTAATAGGCTGGGCGACCCCAAGTATTGCAAGAATATTATATTCCTTAGGTGTGATATTGCTATTTAGTACCCCACTATCTTCTAAGACAGTTCTAGATATACTTCAGCTTGCTTTATGTGCCTTTAGCTACAAGATTAAAAGACTATATAAGACTATAAAATTGGCAGCGATAGGTACAACTTAAGGATGAATGCAGGTTGTCTAATAACAGGTTATCAAGTTCAGCAGAGGTTTACAAAATAGTAGGTAACAGAAAGTCTCTATAATGATTCTGTAGTTAGTTAAGAGAAGAACAATTAGAAGAACTAAAGAACAAACTGGAATATTTTATATGCTTTGTTTTCCATATACTAGAAAAATTCTCCATTTTGTCCCAAAGAGTAAATTTGGAAATAGATGGGTTTTCTGTACTGAAGGGACAGCTAGTCTTAAACCCCAGAGAAAATATACTTTAATTTCACTTATGGGTTAGTTACTTCGAACACATGGCCTGCTGAACTTACAATATCTGTAGGATTTTATGTTCCTTTCAATCCTCCTCCTCCTCCTCCTCCTCTCCCTCCGAGCTGTGTAACTCTTCTTATCACCCACGCCTGCAAACTGTGTCTAGTATTTAAGTCTTCTCCTCCTCCTCCTCCTCACACACTTACTCTTATCAGACATGTATTTGTAAAATATAAAGATTTGATTAAGTTTTTGGTTTTAAAATAGGCAAAGGTATTTCTAAATTTGTTTTTTGGAAATACATACTATCTTAATGAGAAGATGCATGCAGCTTCATCCTCAAAGAGATATCAGTGTTTCAGAAAACTGCATGATTGAGTCTTCACTTTTTCTGTTCTCTAAAGACTCTTAAAAAGCTGCAGTTTCAGTTCTGTGTTAAAACGAATTCTACAGAACATTACCACATATTTCATGCCAATAAAATGAATTCCTTCTCTTGAAAGTTTAGAACCAAGCTTAATCTGATCCATGTTTGCACTGCACTTGGCACCATTTTAAAGTATTTCATTGTTTTGCTACTTTACACAAGAAAAAGGAATGCAATCGCAGCTAACAGCAGCACGGATTCTAAGAGTGAATGAAACAAGCAGTTGTACTTTATCAGTTGCATTTTGTCATTCAAAATACACACATTTTCTCTCTGAACTTTCATGTTTCTGAGTACAAGTTTAAAATGCATCACATGAAAATTAGATGTGATCTCCCAAATATTTCCATTTGATTAAGGCTAGAGAAATTGAAAGAAAGGGAAGAAATCATCAGCAGGTATCTAATATAACAACATTTATGATAATGTATTTGTGTCAAGATGTCAAAACCATCCCCCCCATCAGGTTTCCTCACTAAATAAACAACTGTTTTTAGGAGCTTTACTCTTAAAATGCACATTTCATTGTTCTTACCATACATGCTGTACTCCAGATATCAGCAGGTGTACTGTAACCTGCTCCTATTAAAACCTCTATGGATCTGTACTGTCTTGTCTGGATGTCTTCTGTGAAGTGTTTATGCTAAAATAGAAAGAACCACATTAATGGAAATACAGGACTATAAAAAGACCTGTTCTAAATAGTGAACAGCTGAAATGATGTAGTTACACTTACCACCCAGCAGGCATTCCCCAGGTCAGCTATTTTAACTCTAATTTTATCTGCATTTCTTGGGTCCAGTGGATTCACCAATAAGTCAGCAGCACGAGTTTTTGCTAATGCAAGCAAAATGCAGAATAGTTAGTATGTTAAGCCTACTATTCATTATCTCTAAGCAGTTTTGTTCAGAATTGTCATACACTGAAAACATCAAAATAATTTGCTGAATGTTACAAGAAATTAAAGCAACATAAATAGGATTTCTTACCCCGATTTCTAAATATCCTTATACATGTCAAGTGTAAATTTTTTGCATTTTTTAGCTGCCAAATGACTATTACTACAATATGCAGAGGAATTTCTAAGCAAAATCAATGTATATGTTTCCCAGAAGAGGTTCAGACAGAAAATGTTAAAACTCAGACTCCAAGAACTCACCGACTACACACATGAAAGATAAGTTCTTAGAACAGTTTGATTAAGAAAATAAATCCTGCACTTTCATGCCTGGCTACAGTAAATAAAATCTGGCTGGATTTTTCCTTTTTTTGTTATTGTTGTTTGGGGGGTTTTTTTTGTTTCTTTTGGGTTTTCTTGTGGGGGAGGGGTTGTAAACCTTTCCCAAGGGGTAAAACACTCACCAAATCCTGGCTACTTTGATAGCCTAATGGGGCTGTCATCCTTCTCACAATAATTCAGCATTCAGAATTCTCTGAAGGTCCTATTTGCATCAATTATGACCCAGACTAAGAAGGAAGAACTTTAATCTGATTAATTCTGCAATCTTTAGAGGCTCTTGGGACACTGAAACCTTAACAAAGACCAGCAGAGGTGCTGCTTTTCTGTTTTGACATTCCACCTGCTAGTTCCTAAACTGCCCTGGAAAGAAAGCGGATGGCTTGAAGGCACAAGAGAGAACCAGGTATCACAAATCACAGGGAAGCACAGGACTGGTCTCTCTTTCCTTGTCCCAGAGCTACAAGGTGTAAATTGGAAATTGAAGGTAACATAAGAAAGAGGTACAAGATCCAAAAAGCACTTTTGACCACAATGATCTGATAAATTGGTGAAATACTTGGAAGAGGAAAATACACCAGGCATGGGACAAGGACAGAAAATACTGGATGTCTAATGGTGAATTAGGAGTGACTGAAATCAGATGAAGATTTTCAACTGCTGGCACAGGAAGCCTGAATGGGTCATCAGAGCACTGAGTATTAGCCAACCAGAAAAGAAAGCTGCAGGGTGCACCAGAGGAGAGAAGGAATGAAAATACAGGAGTAAACAGCAAAAGGCAGAGGGGGCAGTGACCTCAACAAAAAGCCCTCTAAAATAGCTAGAATGGAGTCCAAGACTCACTTTTATAAAAAGCACCAGCATAAGGATGCAAGTAAGACACTCCTACTATTAGAGTCTTCCTTTAAAAACATGCTGCATAGTACAGTGTAATTTTTTAAAGGACCTTTCTCAGTTCAGCAGTCTTTGAAAAAAAAATAAAAAATGAAAAGACAATGCTACAATGCTAGATAAATCCTTCCCACACGTCTTGTCAAAGGACTGCAGTAAATAAAGTGGAATGAAATGGGGGGAAAGCCTCATGACTAAGACATCTGAATATGGCATTAGGCAACAGCTTTCTTCAACCTTTTCCTAAGAGAGAGACCTGAGCAGGTAATAGGGAAGTGCCTAAACTTCTGTGTTTTCCTAAAAGCTTATGATGCTTAAGTCCTGTCTCTTCTGAAAGATGAATTCTTGGATTCTGTATTTGACAAACACAGATCATCCACAATTGAAAGTGAAGTCAGAACAAGTGTATTTTCTAGAAAGTACTCACAAAAAAGCATCCAAATAAGCTTAACCTGTGCACAAAATTATTGAACACTTCTGCACCCTAGTTCTATAAAAACTAAGAAATATAATCTTAATTCTCACAGTCTCAGCATGACAATGTACTTAGCAAACATTCAAACACTGGAAAGAGGAGGAGGAGAGTCGTGAGGAAATTACAGATCCATTTTCAGGGCATTTGGTCATGCAGTGAAAACTTGAAAAAAATAAAAACTGCTCATCCACTGAAGACAAATTGTACACCCAATAAGGCAAGTATCCCCAAAAAATGAGACCATGACACTTAACAATGCATAGCAATGCCTAGAGAAAGAGGAATAAACAAAAGTCTACTTCATTAGACAAGAAAAGGACTATAAAGATATGGTGAAAAATGATGTAGCACCATTTAAAAATACTAAATAGCCTCTAAATCCTGCTTTTTTCTAAATACCTTCTCTGTTTTATTACTGTTATACTCAATGTTATTGTTGATGCCATTAATATCTCTAACATTCAGCTTTTCTTCTTTCTTCAAAAAAAGTAAACTAACACTGAATTTAATGTCTGTCTTCTTTCTTTGCAAGAAAGGTGTGTGAACTGATGGGATAACATCAAGGAGGAATAAAATAAGTTTGTTTCTCCAGCTATGGACATAAGCTGTTTCCATGAGGACAAAAGTGGCTTTAATCTCTGAAGACATGAGGGTTTTACACACCACCCCAGGAAAACAGCAGTGGAGTCCTTCTGCCTATATATAGCTGGCAGAACAAAAGAAACTGCCAGGCATGTAGGACCCTCCTCTATATTGTTTCAGGGACTTCAGAGTGTAAGGAGATGGACTAGAAGGTTTACTTGCCTGGATCTTCCAGAAATGCAGTTCTCCTGAGCTGTATTTTATTTCATATTTTTTACCTTACCTGTCAGACCCTGTAATAAACTGTGTGAATTACTGTTCTAAAGTCTTAAACCAAGAATTACACTCGGACTGCATTTTTCAATGCAGCTCTATTTAAATTTAGTAATCTCATCTGTGACAGATCATCATTGATGGCAGGCTTGGTGATGTTCTCCCTAAGCTCCCATTTTCTTCTATCCACTTACAAATTTAGTCTCTTAGTATTTTCTTTATTGAAGTTGAAACCCATGTATTTATCATTTAACCACTGGCACTATAAGTAAGACCTATGTGTAATATCCTGAAGCTATTTAATTCAATGGCAAAAATACATTTTTTCTTTTTGCATTTTTATTATTTGCAACAACACCAAGACTTCATCTTCCATGTCTTCAAATGGATTTACAGGCAAACAGGGTTTCCAGGCAAAAGTTCTGGATTGATGGCCAGAATTTAAAAGTTCAAAACCATGCTGAATATAGAAATGCCATCATGAGTTGAGGTTTGGCAATATGCCCTGTTGAGTATTAATAAAAGGTTAAGACAGGAACTGTTTGATACAAAAAGAACAATTAATGAATGAAAACACAGCATATTACAGAAATTTTTAATATTTGAAAAAGAGATATATGAGAAAAGATGTGACAAGAAATAACAGATAGAAGCTGCAGCCAGGTAAGTTCAAACTTGCTACAATTTTTCTAAAACAATTTAGCGTGCCAAGCAGTGGAACACACTTCAATCACACTAGATTATAATTTCATTTGTGCATTTAAGAAAAGGTAATTTTCTCTTTGAAAAATACATTTTAAGCTAACAGTAAAGGTTACTGGGCTTAAAACATGGTCTATTACTGACTTGCTATCAAAGGACATCAGGTTACATGATCTCGTGCTCATCTTCTACCTTTAAACTACAGGAATGATGCTTATTTGCAACTACAGATTTCCTTTTCTCTTTCACATGTAGACGAACTTGTCAATGCAAATATTTATTCTATGATAATTTATTTATCTAATAGCCCTTAAAAGCAAGTTCTAGAGTGGAAAATAATCCATAAACCACAGTTCTGCCAAAAAAATAATCTCACTTATTTAAACAATCTTTTCTTAACCTAACCATTGCCTCTGTACTGTATTCCATTTACCTGCCCCTCTTTTATTTAATACAATACACACCCATGCTACCCAATAAAAGTAATTAAGAACACTTACTTTTTGGCAAATCCCCAGTGCTGGAAGCTGAAACCGTTCTGCTCCTGTCATGAGATGGGCTGCTCTCCTCTCTTTCAGTTACAGTTGATCCTTCAGAAACTGCAGAACCACAAGCTACAGACTCTAGAGCCCCAGAGAACACTGACGCTGAAAATTCAGAGAACTGGGACTCTGGAATTTTATGACGTCCATTTGGCAATTCACCATTAAACTGTTCATAGGAGCTGCTGTAAGAGTAATCACTTTTTGCATTTGGATCATCAAGATTATACTCCTCTGGATTTGGACATTCTTCCTCTTCCTCATCTTCATCTTCAATCTGCTGTTCCAATAGGAAAGGGCCGTTCACAATATGGCCATTTGTTTTGGGGGATTCTATCCACTTAGGCTCTGTAGAGTCAGTGTTGACAAGTTCCTGCTCAACATCATCATCTTTTTCAGTGTTTTCCTTCTCGGTGTCTTCTTTTTCATCCTGATCTTCTGCTTCACCTGAAAAATTTCAGCAAGCAACACATTACATCATACATCAATAAACCAGACTAAAATTAGGCATTCATCATTTTTAACTCTTCAGTAACTACCTAACTTCTCACACTACCTAACAAGGAAATACTGAATATCACTGAAATATGGAAACCTTAAAATCTAAACTAAAGGCAAAAGAAAGGGCTAGTAAGGCTGTTGGAAAAATAAACAATGGGAAGTGGTTCAGGAGGGAACAACCCAGAAGAGAATAATGTTATGAAGGGAAGATGAATGAGGCCTTGAAAGCAAGCTTTTAAAAATCTGTAATTTCATCTGCATCAACAGGGAGTCATCATAGAAGAGGGAAAATTCTCCGTAAGCGCAGAACAAAAACAAACCAAACTGAACTACAGTCTCAGCAGTTACATATTTTTATCAGGACTGAAGACCTGACAAGAAAATAAGGGAAAGAATGGAGGTGAACCATAATGATTATGGTCCAAGTCACCAGGGCTAAACAGGAGTTCTAACAAGACACACCAAAAACTTTAGTGAAGAAGTTGCAATCATTGTTACCTGATAGATCATTACAACAGATACTGTAAGAAGAAAAGGGGAAAACAATGATGACTCCAACTACTACATTAATACAGAAAAATGCATCTTATTGTTCTTCTGCTTCACCAGGATAATCAGTTATTCCACTTAATGTGGCATGGTGACTGTTCTGTTGAATTTTCTATGTGCTCTTTTGAGTTGTTTATAGCTATAGACTGCTATTGATGGTTTTCTTCACTTCTGCAGAAGGTTTGATTTTTCTGTGCCTTTTTTGGTTTTGTAGTTAAAATTTTAGCTACAGGAGAAAATTAACTTAATGATCTAGGACAGATTGGAGATTTTGTTCACTGCACCAGATGCAACACTGCACAATTACTTTCCCCTCTGAAACAGTAAACTCAGGATCAATAAAAACAAGCAATACTAACCATCATCATTTCCAGGTTCTTCATCTACTACCTCTTCTATATCAGCTGTTTTTAGTTTCACCTCTGGGTGGTACTCATCTTCTTGTTCATTTGATGGTACAGCTGAGGTTACATTTTCTTCTATTTTTTTCCTTTCAGCTTCCCGCTCTAGTTCTTCTATTTCCTGCAGGCGTTTTTCTAGCAGCTCAGCTTGCCTCTTCTGTTTTTTCTTCAGTTTTTTCTTTTTGTTTTTGGATATTTTTCCAACCTGAAATATTAATACCAAAGAAAGAAAAAGAAGTAATTCATTATTTTCAAGGTATCTCACACCCAACTCATTTACAGTTTGAGTACCATTTTTTTGAAAATACTCGATGGAAACTAATTTAGCAATTAAATATTGCTTTTTCCAGTTTACTTCAAATCAAAAATGATATAGGATTATATGAGGCAAAAATCCACCAAAATTTTACACAGTTAATCATATTTTTACATAGTCATTATTAGATACAAGAGCAAAATACATTTATACATCTAAGATGCCATAACAAAATCCCTATGATTCTATAATCTTGAGTAAACACAATAATCTTAAACTTCAATCCAGATTAACAAAGGATACTGCATGTGGAAAATAATCAGGTATCATATTAGTTGTTTGCATATAAATTTAATACCTGATTTCTCTCTTTGTATAATGCAGGTAATAACCAGCAAAAGTATTCTGAGAAAAAGGACGTGAGAAAACTAGAGACTGAAAACAGTGAATTTCAAATAAAACCTCTGTTGTTCTATTTTCTTGCAAAAGAAAAGCATTTTTATCACTCCCTTCTTGCCCAAAACATATGAATTACAAACAGCAGATGGCCATTATGAAGTTTCTCATTTTATATTGCATAAGGATAGAAAAACTCAGGTACAACAACAAGGAAATGAAAAATGAACATACCAGAGCTTGGACTGAAATACTTCCATTTTAACTGAATTGCAGCTTCTATTTTTGCTATCTGGTAAATGAGATCTATCCAATTTTCACTCATTGTTTAAATATCACAGTAAGAAATCCTCATAATATAATCAAAAAATAAAGTACAAGGAACAGAGAGAAACATTTCCTCAAAGGTTTATCTGTTAATCCTGTTATTTTCATAAAAAGCCATGTGATAGTCTAAACAAGATATTACATTTCATACTCCTAATCATTTTCATCCATGTTGTATAACCACTGAAATTATATATGTTCTGTACACACAGAAAGCAGGTTTGACCACAGATATTTCTGAAAAGCTGTATTACCACTGGTTAATTGCTACATGCATATGGCAGAGATCTTTCAAACCTCATAAAACTGCCTCAACTTTCAGCCCTTGATTATTAAGACCTTTATGTCCCTAAGATAGCTGCAATGCACAACATTTAGTGCATTCACCCATTTTTGTTAGGATTTGAACGAATGGATTATTCCTCAAGAGAAGAAAATGGCAATGCTTAACTTAGTTTGACACAGCTATAGAACTCCATGTCTGTGAGAATTTCCATCACAGAAATACTGTACTTAAAAGTGGTAAGGTCAGAGACATGAAAAGAAAAATGTTCTTTGAAAGATAAAAGCTTTATTCAAAGGAAGCTTTTAAAAAGGGTCGAGCTACTAACAGTCTAATACATATTAATACACAGAGAAACACAGAAAATAAGGCAGTGAAATTGCATTATATAACAATACTTACAGGTTTTTGCTGTGGAGCTGTACTCACTAAAAAGACAAAAAATAAATTATAAATACAATGAAGGTTTTCTTTTTCAAAAAACAACTCTGTAAAAGCAAAAACTAGTAGAAATAATTAAAAATTATTCTTAACTAAATAAGGTAGAGTTACATCTACTTTGTTAGCCAGATTTTTTACTGTTTACAAGTACATGCTGCCTGAAATCATTTGATGTCTCCATTAAAGCATCTGGGATTGAAGGGAGCTAGCAGCTATCTGTATTCATTGTGTTGTGGTTGGCAGAGAGTTTTTGAAACTAGAAAAAAAAAAGCTGAACCATAAAGAGTGGATAGAAAACATCAAATGACTGCAGAGCTGTCAGATTAAATGTATGTAGTCAGCTGGCAGAGCAGGTATACACTGGTTTAAATAGTTCAGGGAATATTGACAAAGGTACAACTGTGTTGTACCCAACAGAAAAGCCAAATATTGATGCTTTTTATTCTTAAACAATGCAGTTTGATTGCTAGGGCTGGAGGCATGAAGAAGTGCCTGAGGCAAAAAACACACCAGATCACAGAAAAAGCAGCTCCAGCATGGGCCTCTCCCAAGCACCTCGAGCAGGATCCCATCAGTGACTGGGTCTGATGAGACTGCAATGCTGACTGCCACACGCACAGAGCACCACAAACCACGTAAAACCTCCCCCTTGTGATCAAAACCAACAGAAATAACCAAATATGGGAGACAGAAGCCAAGTGAAAGTGAGCATGAGGAACTGAACGGGGGAGAACCTCTCACAAACCTCTTCATATGCACAGGCCTATGGCAATTAAGGAATGTCAAAAAAAACACAGAGTTGTTTTATAGGTTCAGATCCTGCTGCTAAGCTCAGGGAAAAATCTGCTTGAATACCCCTGAAATGGCAAGGTTTTTGAAAAGATTCTTAAACCTGAGCACTGCTATAAAAAGGAAATTATACACAACCTATTCTTGCAATGCTGTAAAGAAAACTCGTCTTCAGCTCCTGTGTGGAAAGCCATATATTTAATTACAATTTGCTAAGAATGAAATGTGGTAAGAATGCCATTCCTTAGAATAATACTTACTTTAATGTCAGAAAGCAATATAAAGACAGCATGAACAAAATCAAGTTATTTCCCACACAAATAACATAAAATCTCTAGCTATGTGATTACACATTATGTCAAATTCAATATAATATATTCACCATTTATACGGTTTTTCATCTAAAAATATATAACGCTGTGAAATGGATTCTGACCACTGTATTTGTTCCTGATATAGAAAGTGTTTTTAGCACACATCACAGATTTTAATCTGTGATAGATCTTCTGACAATATTACAAAGCTAATTACTTCTCCATTGCCTGTAGCTGATGTGCTCAATTGGCAAATTAGTAGCAACCACAGTACTAAAAATATATAGTACTAAAAAGAAAATCACGAGAAAAGCCACACTTCCTCCTTGCTTGTCTTTGCTTTTTCCTGTGAACTTCTTTACCTTGGCTGCTTCTAGCTAAACAGAAGGTACAGTTCTTATCTAAACTCTTGGCAAGCTTAACATAAAACACTTTATATCCTTAGGAAAATGGGCTTATCATGAGTTCAGTTAGGTACATTAAATTAGATTTCTAAGAGTGAAAAACCACAAATGTGAAACTTTTCATTGTAAGAGTAAGTCACAACAGACAAAAAGGCAGATGATTTCAGAAGGATGCTGATGAACTTGCAAAAGAACCAGATACAATTTAGATAAGATTATTAATTGTTGTCAATATTAGAGAGGCAAGCCTCCAGTGTGACTAAAACCCAGGCATTAATGCTTGTGAGATGGAAGGGGAGTAAGTTTATACCAATAAATCTTTTTCTGTACTTGAGAACCCTAAAAACTTGAACCTGCAAGAAGAAATCATTACTCTGATAGTTTCCAGAGCAGGAATAAGAATTAAATAGACATGCACTTTTCACATGCAATTATTTAAAATATGAATTTTCACTGAACAAAATACTGTTAGCAACAATATACTGATGTTTATTGCATTGCGTTTCAATATCCTGTTCATACCTGCTGAGCCAGATGGGGGAGGAGCACCAGCTTTCTGCCACTCGGTAGCTTCAGCAGCCATCCTGCGCACGTACGCATCATCCACGCACATCAAAATGTTTTCTGGCTTTATATCCGTATGAATGATCTTGCACTTGCTGTGTAGGTAATCTAGACCCTGAAGCACCTAATTGCAAAGGGAGTTTTTAAAAACCTGCTTGAAACTGCAACTGAATTTACTAAGAAACTCAATCTTCAGCTGCATTTTATAATAAGCCTGATTTTATCCCAATGCTCAAAAGTACTTAAAAATTGGAAAAAAATACGTTACCAAATAGTAGCAAAAGCACATAATTTTCCCTTGCAGCACAGAATTACAGAAGCTTATGAAGCAAAACTGTTTGATGTCCAATAACACCAGTGCAATGACTGAATTCCTTCATATTCAACTTTCAGAAATCAGTTTCTAAAACATGTGTAGCACAAGTTTTGTCCAAGTAGAAAAAGAAGAAATATCTACATTATCTTTAATAAGCAGCCTGAAAGCCTTACCAAATAATGCCACTCTCACTAGTCCAAACAGCTAATTCCAGTCTCACAACTGGAATTGCTTTTTAATCTTTCAGGACTAAGCTCTTCCTTTTTTCTCAGGTATGAAGTGCTTGAATTACCCTTGCCTACATTCAAAAAGCAATTCAGGTTGGAAGACTGTGATTCAAACCTAAGTCATACCACCTTCAAAGTTGTATCTAACCTCAGAATCAGACCAGCCTGCTCAGAGCCTTTATCCAATTCACTTCCAACTACCTCCCAAAATGCAGAATTGGCTGGGCTGTGCACTGTTTGCTGGGTAAAAACCTGAGTGGACACCTGGCACAAGAGCTTGGTGAATAATGGAGTTACATCCAGCTGGCAGCCATGACCAGTGATGCTCTCCAGGGCTCAGTCCTGGGGCCAGTCCTGTATAATATCTTTATCAATGACCAGGACAAGGGGATCAAGTGCATCCATGCAAAATCTGCAGATGGCATCAAGTTGGGTGGGAGAGTTGATTTGCTGGAGGGCAAGAAGGCTCTGCAGAGGGATCTGGACATGCTGGATGATGGACTGAGGCCAATTATGTGAGGTTCATCAGGCCAAGTGCTGGGTCCTGCCCTTGAGTCACAGCAACCCCAGGCAGGGCCACAGGCTGGAGACAGAGTGGCTGGAAAGCAGCCCAGCAGAAAAAGACCTGGAGGTCCTGGCTGACAGTGGCTGAACATGAACCTGTGCATGCCTGGCTGACCAGGAAGGCCAGTGGCATCCTCAATTAAAAACCACAACACAAACACCCAAAAAACCCCCATATACAGAAGTGCAGGCTACTCATTAAGATGTTCTTGCAAACTTGAGATTAAAACAAAATTATCTTAGATAGTAGTAAAAGTTCACTTCAAATATCCTTAATTCTAACCTTCAAACTGCTAACAATTGTGGAAAAACCTAATTAAAATATTAACAAAACTTACCTGTCGAATTATGCTTTTTACACAACGGATAGGAAGGCCTTGATAATTGGACTTGATTATCCATTTTAGAAGATGATGTCCAAGTACTTCAAAGACCATGCAGACATCTGTAATTTAATTAAGGATAACTTCCAAATAAACTTGTTTAGGAGATCAACACAAATGTTTGCCTGTGTTCTGGCTAAAGGAATCATCATCCCCTTTAGAGGGAAAATGGTTCCCCCTAAAATGAGCATGGTAAAAGCTTTGGCAGCTCTTTTCAAGTATGTATAAACCAATACAGAACCAGTGTCCAACTGCAGAACAAATTAAAAGATTTTAATTACGCAAATTTTGTCCATTACTTCTACATGCTAACATCAATATTAGGGTGAATAATTAAGTAATTGTAAAAAGTAACTAACTTATTCTTCTTTTATTTGAAACAGTTAAAAGAACTGATTTGGCCTATAATCTCTAGTTTTTAATAAATTTTAATTATATGAATAGAAGGTTTTAGTAACAAAAGTGTGAAGCAACAGCATTTTAGAAAATGAACCACAATAACCATTTTTTTATTAAGCTAAATAGAGTCATTTGACAACAAACACTAACAGTATGAGAATGGATCTCTTAAAACTTGTAGCTTTAACTATAGAGAATAATGGCAATCACCAAAGAACTCTCAAACAAAGAAATGCAGAGCTCAGAAGTAATGTGCAAAAACACAATGCCAAAATGTTTGACACAGCATTTATTATTGGCCCCTGACAGAGGCAAACAGTCGATTATCATGGGAGATTATTAGAAAAAAAACACGATGTAGAAATTTCCTGTGATTTCTGCTTCAAGGGTTCTCTAAGTTAAGAGATTCTACACCTACATGTCTGGGTAGGTTATTTTTCTATTGAGAAAATCTTCAGATATTGAAGCTAATTTAAAGTTTTACCATCCACAACATTCTGGAAAGAAGCTACACAATTAGACTACACCAAAATAATCCTGAAACATGAGCTGGGAATGACCTTAATGTACCTAGAAATCAGGAAGGATGTCAGAATTTTGATTACATGATGCTATAACCTTGCAAAGAATAATGTAATACAAACAACTGAAAATTAATTGATGGATATTGCAGGAAAATCTCAATGAATTAGACTATGTCAGAAACCATTCATATAGATGACCACATCTACACTGCTAGAAATCTTACCTAACTTCTCTAAGTTTTATTAACTAGAGTCTTGGCAATGATCTCAAGGGTCACTCCACGTGCCAAAATGAGGCTTATCTTGTCTGTCAGTTTATCATACACATGCTTCTGAAGTATCTACCTATACACATAAAGGTAACTCAAGTTTTAACATCTGCATCCTCTATACTGAAGTTACACCAACAGTAAGGTGTCTCAAGACTGGTCAAAGCACACTGTGAAGAACTGCAACACAACTGTTGCCAACTGTTCATCTCATTTCATATTCCTGAATTCCTGTATTAGAGGAGACACTGAACAGTCATTTCCCACTCACAATAGCTGGGTCAGAACTCTAGTCCATTCAGAAGAGGAAACAGTCTTGGTTACTTTACCCCATAATGAACACAAGTCACTAGCAGAGCACACAGCCACCATAAAGGATGAGCAGAGCACATGAGCTCTGCAGGGCTTATTAACTGAGCCCACGCAGTCAAGCTGCAAAGCTACAGCAACACAGATTGCAAAAAGGCAGGACACTGCAACATTCAGGAATGAAATATAGGACACCCGCCCACAGTCCTTCAGACCACTGCTGCTGCACTCTCCAATGCACATTCCTGACATTCCTTGCACTTACAGAAATGTTAAGCCTTGCCAGTAACCAGATGAGAAAGGGATGTAGGGAAGTAAACAGCTGAGAGGCAAGGGGAGAGCACCAAGAAGGAAGATGTAAGAGGATTGACAGAGGCAGGCAGAAAGAGGGAAGGTCATCAGAAGGTGATGTCTACCTGAAAAAAAAAGAGATTACAAGAGATTCCTCCCTTTCTGGGAGGATTTGGACAAACTCAAGGGATACTACATACTGGAGAGACAACTGTAATGGAGAGAAGATATAGAGCAGGTTCAGTGTTGGGAGTAGGTATGCAGAAATGTGACTGCTGCCTGATTTACTATCCTGATCTGAAACACATTAACCTTAAGCCAGACTGTCCAGAACAAAGAGTGTGCGAAAACCTCTGCATTAACTATTAGGAGACCAGACTTGCAAGTCCCAGGATCCTCCTTCAGCACCAATAACCTGACTGGTGAGCAGGTCCAAAAAGTCTTGCAGCAAAAAATCCCTGAAGCCCACCTAGCCCCCATGCTTCTTGTGAAATGCTCTTCAGAGCAGCATAGGGGATATCTCACAGAAGAAAAACTAAGCACAGCAGCAAAGTCAGAGTAAATGTAACATTAATCAGCTGACAGGTTAAAGTACTGAGAACTGTGCTTTCTTGAGTCAAATCCTACCTGTAACTATCTATCTATCTGCAAATACATATTACTCAAGCATTTAGAAATATGACAAAGGCTAAAGGCTAGTTAAGCTCTAGTACCAGCACAGAAGACTTTAGGATGCATCTCAGCTGCTTTTGGATCGGCAGCATTTAGGCAATATGACATTTAATTAATACTCTATATTCTTCACATAAAGAATGTAATAATGTTTTTCATTTATTACAATCATTATAATGTCTGATTATGTGGGAATGCTTCCTTACTTTTTCCATTTGTCTCTCAAAACACTTGCTCCATTATGTGATTATCTGAATCTTCCATTAAAAAAATGCTACACTGAAATGAACATTTATTATGGCTCTAACAAAAGTCCACTGCAAACACAGTAATTTACACTTACTGAAAACACCAAAGTGCCCAAGATCATGAATTCCTTTATTTTATGAAAAAGTAGTAACTGCAATCTTTGCAAAATATACAAGCAGCAAAAAAGTTATCAGCCTAGTGCAGCATAACACATTATTAAAACCCCTCTGTATATAAACACTTAGTACAGCTCCTAGGAGAAGGATGATAGCTTGCAGCCACACAATGCAGACCAATGGCTCTGCATTCCCAGCTCTACTCTATATAGTTCTTGACAATTTTCCCTGTTTGGAAGCTCCATGACATTTTGTGGTATTAGCCATCCAAAGGATTCACCCACCACTCTTCTGTCTTGTTTTATCTTTCAAATGCATTCCATAACCAATAATCAAGCCTCTATGAAGCATATGCTGTTTTACAGTCAAGCAACAGATAGTCAGTGACTTGCCCAAAGGAAGCTGGAAACAGCAGAGCATGGAAAAAATCTCAAATTACTCTATTTCTCTCAACCTCTGCAATTCATCAATGACACTAATGTAGCACTAATATGGCACTTTAAAAAGTAAACAGCACAAAACATTAAAATCAATTACCTGCTCCATCCTAATAGAATCTACACCAAAGATTATTTTCCCTAGAACTTAAAAAGGAGCTGATGAAATAATCAATGCAACCAAGTGCTGCTCAAATAACTCAGGATGCACAAACTGTTCTCAGGAAAACTCAAAGTATAAGATACTCGGTATCGTATTTTTGCTGGCAGTCAGGACTTTGACAGACTTCCAGATGCAATTTAAATTTGAGTCCAGCATCAGCCCATCCTGTACATTGGTACTTTTCTGGAAAATGTACTTTTCAGTAAGGCAGGAACATTTGTCTTCTACATAAAAATTTCTGTACTGCCTGTTTTCAACATGAAGGCAAAACTGAAATAGAGTAAATCAACATCAGCTGTCCAGTTTCATTCTGCCAATACAAAGCTCCCTGAACCCTTATTTTTCACTAGCACTTGTCTCTTGGTTTTCTCACTGTAAGTGCTATATTGTATGTATAAAGATGTAAGTTTGCATATGCTTTCAAATTATTATCACTAACAAAATTTACTCTTCACACCTAGAAACAGCCCTCACCTTTAATACAGCTGTATTCTTAGCAAGAATTTAAGAACATTATTGGGAAATTGCTCTGATAAAGAGATAAGAGTTACTTCTACATATTGCTATGAATGCATTATTGTACTCTTTATTTCATATTAGTGTTTCACAATAAAAGAGTAAATCAAAATTTTTGGTTTCTAAAAGTAATTATTCTTCAATTGTACTACTGTCAGATGAAAATGAATAAAAATGAGGCAAAGGAAAAGGGGATTAGACACCCACCTAACTGGAACTGAGAACACCTGACCCCACACTCTCTTTCTCACCACATACTCAAAGGTTCTGTAACTAATGTCAACAGACAGGTGAAGAGGATGAAAAGATGAAAATTGCTTGCACACTCTGTCCAAAAGGATGGTTTCTAGTGAGCATTCAGATCTACTGACAGTTACCTTCTACATTCCTCTCCTAGAAGATGGGAGCTGGTGAAAGGTACCTTAATCTGATCTGCTGAAGGTTGAAGGCACATCACCAAAATCAATGTATAATTAGGCTCTCTAGAGCAGGAACTGTCTCTCTCACACTATTATACCCATGAACAGTGTGGTCTGCTACTGGGCTCCAAAACACAATGGGCACACACAGTCCAGCTGTAACAGTAAATAAAAGCACAGTAATATAATAAGCTGCTGAAATATCTAATACAATTAGCAAGGAGAACTCAGTTTAGCTTGACTCTAAAATCAAATATATTCACAGACCCAAAATTTACCCTGAGAATGAGTCAGTTGTATTTCACATTACCTCTCTCTTTTTGCACCACCCCTCTTTTGCTTTTTTAAAGGAAGCTTTCAAAGGCAAAGCTTCACAACCTTTGCCAGAAACAAGGTTAACACCTGGCCAAAGATGATTACGTGAACAAGAGATGCCTCACACTTCTCACAAGAAAACAGAAACCAGCTTTTTCATGACACTGACAATTTCTCTTTACCAGTCTAGAACAAAAAAATATCTATTGTAAGCTTCAATTATTACAAATGTTTTCAATAAACTCTATTTTTAAAGTAATCTATCTCTAGTTACACCTGACCATGACAGGACACATAAGACTTCTTTTTTACTTTTGCATTGTGTTTAGAAAAACCAGAGACACTCTGGCACTCCAGAGAGTGCCTTACACACTACACTTCTCTTTCCATCTACATACATTTTGGTGTTTCTACTTTGCACGTTTCAACTAAGATTAACTAGAAAAAATCCAGAACTAAATGCTTACTTAGTTCAATAGAGCATTTTTAATGAGAATGCCATGTTTTCAAAAGGATACGAATTCCATTCATTCCAGAAATTTTGAAGTCATCAATTAGCTGTACGACCATATCCTTGTTGGGATCATTAGGGTCACTTTCACGAACCTAAACCAAGAACACAAACACTGACATTTTAGGAAAAAAATCACTTTAAAATACTAATTAGTTAGATTCCCATACAAACTTAAGTATTTTGGAGCTTCACAAAACATGTTAACTCATAATAAGCCAGAAGTTTAGAGGGCAATATGTAAAAAAACAAAGAGTCTAGAATCAATTCTCCGTGGTTCTTTTAATTCACTTTTACTGTTGTTATTGAGCACTGTATTACAAAATAGCAATACTTACACATTTCAGCAACTTTATTTCATCCAAGGCTGTCTCTGTATAATGCTGGGCACTTTTTACAACTTTCATAGCAACAAACCTTTTTCCCCTTGAAAAGAAGAGACACATTTTCAACATGTATACCGAGCTAAAATAAACATACTTTGAAGGTTGGGAAATTTTAAATAGAATATTTCATAGTCTAATGCATTTGTACAGAAAATGCTGAAATTACACTTAATGACAACTTTTAACAATACTCTGTTAACACTGTAACTTATTGAGTATTTAATCCCCTTGATGCTAGTGTCCCTAAAATAGAAAACTGCTTACAGATTTTATCATTTAATGAAGATAATTATATTTTTTCATTAAAGATACAAAATAATCTAAGTTTATTCTTGCATGCTCAAAACAACATGCAAATTTAATAAGCAAAGCTAATTTGTCAAAGAAAACAGGATTACATTTATTTCTGAGAGCTTCTATAAACTACACCATTAATCAAGGGCAAAAGAAAGACTATATAGGCATCTTTCTGCACAAAATGACACTAAAAGTTTACCTAACTTCATCATGCACATAAAATAAAAATTAATGCAAACAAAATAAAGTAATGTATTAAGAAATACATGGAAATAAATAATTTTCTTACTGCATATCCCAGCATAGCCAGACTGTAGAGAAGTGTCCCCATCCTAACTTTCTAATAACATGATACCGGCCATTGAAAAGATCACCAATTTTCACTGGATGATAGCCACCTTTCATGAAAAAACAAGCAGAAAAAAGAATATTTAGAAAATAAACAGTAATTCCCAGGTTTTCAAGTCATTCTCTTGTAGTGTAAATTTTCCTCTTCAAATTGTTCTGTACTATAAATAGGAAATATAAAGAAAATTTTAATGGTAAAAATTCTGCCCTGCTTGGCCTGGAGGCAGAAAACTCATGTCCTGTAACTACTGTAGAGTTTATTCACCCTTCTCTCTTATGGCTTTTATTTATGGTCATCTTACCATCTGTTCTTTATTTCCTCAGGCTTATCTTCCACTTCACAGACAGTACAGAAAAGATCTACATTATTTCTTTATCATATTTGAAGCCCCCTCCAGTCAACATATTTCGGATGACTGCAGAATCTCAACAGAGATTGGTTTAATTCCCATTTGCTATCAAATAATAAAAGCAGCAATAAAATACTTCCTGAGAAAATGTTAAGAACAATGCAGACTTCATTGATGCTGTTCTGCTTGGCTCCTGATTTCCAGCAGCAATGCATTTTTCTGATGTCAGAGTTTTACAGTGAGGAGAAAGATGAGAAAAAAGGCAGCTCTAGGCCTTGTCTGAACTGCTTTTTCATTACTCAAGTCTGCAGTCCAAATTTAAACAACTACACAGGTTCTCCACAACCCCATTAGGCAGAAAGGCCAACAGGACAGAGCAAGCTCAAGCTCAGGTTTCTAGGAGGTATAATGAAGCTTTTTATTTCCTTTGTATTTTGGGAGACATTCTTACTCCTAGTTAAACACAGGGAAGACAATGAACACACAAGATTTTTATTCATACCTTAACAGACCAACAATAACATCCATAATTTTGCCTAAATAGCAAACAAATAATAAAGCTGCACCATGCAACCCTCCAGGACATCACCAGCAGCAGACTCAAAATAACTTTCAAGGAACCACTTCTTTGTCTCTTTCTGTTCCTTCACAATGCCATGACCAACTGTAGTTTTGCAGGATCCTCAGTTACTGACTAACCCATTCAGAATCAGAAAAACCTCAGACTACTTTCTCGAAGTTTCTGGATCTGTTTTGAATGCCCTGAAAATCTTGTTAGAAGTGGTTAAGACAGCAATGTGAATTTGTAACTTAATTCCTTGAATTTAAAGCAGGGACTTCTCTCTTATCAGATAGGAATCTGTGGGAACAGTGATGTCAAATCTGGATATGCTTATATTCTTTATTGCTAATAACATCTTCTGCTTTAACATAAGTTCAGCAGCTTTTTATGAACTCTCATATACTGCAAGAGCAGATTAATAAATTTAACACAACTGTGCTACAGAATTATAATGATTAAACAGGAGAAGGATAAAGCTTAACTGACGTATTGTGTTAGATGCTGGTGTGTCTAACTCTGAAACACACACAGCTTGGATATGTGTGTGCTAAGGTGTAACTGCAAGCTTAGCAAACAGCAGACACAGCTTCACCCAAAAGCTGACCCTTCCCTTGGGGAAGACCTCCCCAGCCCTCCCATCATTGGGATGGAAATGTTCATGAAAGCTGCCAGGAGAACTCACCCAGTAAAATAAAATAATACTTTCATTTCCACTGCTGAGCTGCACCAAGGTCAGCAAGGATGCCCACACTGCCAAGCAGGAACTCCTTATTTCCAAATCAAGAACCAGATCACTTTTGGAATACCTGACCAGATTTACTCTTCAGTAGAGAAGGGGGGGCATGGACTTACTGAGAATAAGGGCTGACTATTATACTGTCCATTTGCAAACAGAAACAGTATCAGCCACATATGAAGCTGAGTCTATTGCAGCTTCATTAACATAGAAACTTTGCTGATTAAATGCAAGCACATGAATCAGTACTGATACAAAAATTAAAACTAAATTTGATTTTGTCTATTTAAGCATCCTTCTAGTAACAGCTGATGGAGATATTTAATAATCTGGAAAAATATAATAATTATTTAAGACAGCTCTTGACTGGTTTAGAACAAACAAACAAAAATATAATTACTTGGTAATTTTTTCCCCACAAAATTCTATGCAGGATGATGAAGTCATATATGCAAGAGGAAAGTTAAGAGAACATACAGAAATTCTGCCTTCCGTTACTGAAAAGGTTTTTCACATTTGTGAAGTGAATCGAACCTGATGACCTGCAAAATTTATGTGAGACTTCCACATAATACACTATCACATAAAAATAGGTTTCTAGGAATAGTTTAGGCAAACAAGCGCCTTTTAAGTCTGACCCTATAAATAGCTTTTGGCATACTTGTGCTTCAAAGAGGCAAAAAATAATCAGAAATCTGTGATAGTTTCCTCCCATCACAGACAGAAAAGAAAACAGCATAGAAAGGAAATTAGACAAAGACACCAAAGTTAATAAACTGGGGCTTGGTAAGTTATTTTAGTAAACTCTACGTGTTGGAAGCATAACAGTACTATATATGTAAAAATCATGTTGTTTTGATCCCTACACTACTGTCATAACTAATTATAGCAACACACCAGCATATGTGACAGATGCCAACAGTGGTAGCATATATGGCATATGGGTATATATATTTCACGAGATACTTTCCACTGACATAAGTCACAACAGGAGCAGTTTTGGAAATCATCTCTTACCATTCCTGTACAAGTTACTCTCTGCTTATTTGTATCAGCAACATATGCATTTACAGGTTGTGGATAACCAGGTAACAACCCACTTAGTTATGTGTATTTTAAAAACTGGTGTCATCCTATGATGAATGTAACCATTTAAGTTCTCCATGACATCAGAAGTATTTCTAAGTAATAGTAACAAGAAAACATCTATGCAAAATTAACAAGTTGATAAAAATTACGTGCTTTTGGAAAAACAAAACTGGCATTGGAAAATATACAATGTGTGTCCTTGCTGATAATGTAACCAAAAAAACCCACCCTCTTGCAGTATTCACTGAAGCACACACAGAAAAAGAAGTGTCTCTCACAGCCAGCTAGCTACATGCATGCAATAAGGAGGGTCAGAAAAATGAGATCATTATTCCTGAACGTCTCCTGAATGTATTGGTAATTGTAGCTGGCTCTTCTATGTTTGTATAGGGAATTATTCCCTTTGTGAACTGGATGAATGGGAGACATCTCCAGGGGGCAGAGAAGATGATCAGAGAAGCAAAAAATTCCAATTACATCCATGACACAACAGACTCTGAAAGAAAAAATCATCAAGTGTTTCAAGGCTTTTCAGAGAAGAAAAACTAGCTTTACAAAGTACCCCTCAAAAAAATCATGCAGTTGGACATTTGATATTTCCATTTCTTAAACAAATAAATATTTGAAAAGCATTTTATGCAAATTCAGTGACACAAACAGAAGTAATGTCACAGATTTAAACACGCCCTGGAGGAAGCCCCCAGGGAACGGAAGTTAATCTGCTTTTCACAGATGGCTGCTAGTCAGTCTATTTCACATCAGGTGCTAATACAAACTGATCCAATTTCCTCATTAAAAACCACTACTATGACTATTTAATAATCACTATGTAATGTGGTCAAGGTGCAAACCTAGCACACAGTAACATACCCTTAAAAATTAAAGTAGTGACAAAAATACTCAACAGGAAGTACAGCTAACAAGTTGTATGTTGAATTCCTGAAAAAAAAATAATTATATACTCATCATTAAAATTTCCTTCCTATGAAATTTCAGACTGTGGTTGAGAAGAGATGAAGTATGCTCTGGGCTTCAGTCAAAAATCCTGGAAGACTGCCATTTTGAAGACAAAATTAGGAATAAAAGAGACACTCCAGTAATAAATGGTAATTTACAAATCTTTATCTTCCACTCTGTAAATACAGATTAGGCTACCCAAAACAGAAAAATACACTCAAACTAATAAAACATCTCTCAAAAAAATGGAAAATGTATCTAAAAACCATTCTGGACTTCATTACCAAATAATTCACTCATTCCCTATACAGAATATAAAATTTATAAACAGATCCCAATATGGTAATGGAATGCAGATCCTTATGGTAACCTTCCCTTCAGTGCCATGCCAGCAGACTGAAAGAAGGAAATGCACTGCTCAGTCTGACAGGAAATTAGGGTCAGGAAATAAGTAAATCCTCTACTGAAGCAGCAAAAGCACTGCTCTCGTAGAAACAAGTAATGATCAAGACACCCAAATGAACCAAAGCTTGAACCAGCCTTGATATACTTTCAAAAATTCAAACCCTCAGGATCAGAAAAAATCAGAAGAACTTCTATGCATACAGAAGTTTCCTTTAATTTTTCAGGAATCCTGCAAGTATTCTTAGTGTAACATATAGTTTATTTCAAAAGTATACAGATCTCACTACTGACCTGCTCTAGTTAAACAGATAACTCATAAGCAGGCTCTCAACTTAGACTGTTTTTTGTTTTGTGATCTAGCTTCTGCAGATGATGACATTTTAAAAGGGATACTGGAAAACAGACAACAATAGATTGTCTGAAATGAAATGCAGTCCTTACTTCATAGAATAAAGTCAGAGCTTTGAAATGCTTTATCTCAAGGAAATACAGATGTTTACGAGTACACAGATGTTTAAACAAACCCTTATTCACTGATGGAACATGTTAAAGACACCAAAAGAGTTATCATATGGAACAAATGTGTTTTAACACAACTAATTAAAAAAACAAACCAAAATGCTTGAGCATGGTTTAGCAACATGTTTTACTTTTTCCTGCTGTGGACTTTGACACCTATTTTGAGTTTATTGTTTGGCTTTCACTACCGGCACTTGTAAGCCACTTAGACATTTGAAATATAATGTATTAATAAAACTTCTTACACCAAAATGAAATAGTCACTTTTCACTGTTAAATATGTAAAAACAAAATACTTTTCCAGGCTGGAATTCTTAAAATATCACATTTCCAGGCTTATACAGAAAACTTCAGATTAAGAAGACATTATCATATTTGACACAGGATGTGTTTCTTGGTATGAGGAATACAGAATACCAGATATAGTCAAGTGTGCATAGACTGTTTTTGTATATTTAAAAATATTGATCTGAAATGATAAAATTCTAATATATTTGTATTCTTGAAATCTATTACAATAAGTAATCCAGAGTTGACAGAACTGTTATTTATCGTTTTTGATGTAAGTACAGTGCACATTCTACCCTAATGGGAACAGACTTGCAATTTTAGCAACAACTTTAAAATAAACTTAAATATTGACACCATTGTACCGCAGTTATGCTTTTATGCACTTAACACTATTTAAAAACTGAATATAACCAATACAAAAATTAAGGAAATTGAGTTAAAATGAAGATGTAGTACAGAACCTCGGACAATGCTGACAGCTGTGAAAGACACCATGTGGAAAGGAAGCATGTAACATCTTAGGCTAGTGCAGGTGAGAGAAGAAAGGGGAAAAAAAAAAAAGATACAGTTTAAAAAATAAATTTGGGTAAAGGCACCAAGGCATTTTAGAACGTTTTGGAGCATGAGAAGAGTTGTTTGTCTTGGTGTGGGTGTTTCCATTTCTTTTACAACTCACACGAATCAAGGGAAGTTTACTCTCAATTCTTATACTTGGGACATAAGAAAGAATACAGGGATGCCATACTTGTATATTTATTGAAAAATGTATAAACAAGCTATGGCTAAGTGAAAAACTAATCTGAAGACAATTATGCATCAGGACCTGAAATGAAGGGCTGTTCCCAATTCTTGCATAAATCAATTCCATGATTAAAGATCAGCTCTTTAAAAATCCCTCAAGAACCAGAACTAAGACTGGCATGACAGTGTTTACCCTCTCACCAGTGGTGCACTGCACTCACCTTTACAGTAATCTGCGGGATCCTCTTGCTCCTCATCGTCCGAGCCCAAAATCTCCTCCTCTGGCTCGGGCGGCGCGGGCTCCGGCAGGGGCGGAGGCGGCGGCGGGGGGGGAGGCGGGGGTGCAGAGGGAGCTTTCTGCTGAGGCTCTGGCCTGCAAATGACAGAGAGCACACTCACCAAAGAGCCTCCTCAGGGGCTAGCCCAGCCCTTCAGGGGGTGAAAAACCAGGGTAGCATCTCACATTCTGTCACCTTTCAGAGCCCCTTTGGGACACGGGGGAGGCGTGCACAGGGAGGAACCTGGCCAAACCAAGAGCGGCTCTCAAGTGAAAGAGCTTGCGACAGACACACAAAATACATAATGATATACAGACGAGCATTTGAAATTCCTGATGAGCAAATGAGACATTAAACCCATCTTCCTGAGCACAACGGAATAAATATTTTTCAAAGAATATCAAGTTATTCAAATGCTCCTGCCTGCTAGCTGAAGTAGGAAAGATCTCATTAATGCACAGCAAGAAACAATCTTCTAAAGACACTGATCCAAATCTTAATGCATTTCTCCTCTGTAGCTGCTGCCAACACTGGAAAGCTGTATCAGTATACAAAATACTGAAAACATCTATTAGAAAGTAAGAGAAAAAAACTCATCTTCCTAGGTACTCAACCATGCTCATCCCAGAGCATATTTTTAAAAAAATAAATATAAACCATATGCTTTAATACGCACTAATTAAAAAGAAACAAAACAGAATCACCCACCAAAGCTTGACACCACCAGGCAAGAGATGGGGTTATATTTTTGTCCTGCAACTCCATTTTTTTTAAAAACCCAAACAAAGTGTAATATATTTTATATAATTTCAGACAAGCTGTTCTGAAGAAAGCTGTACTTGGTACAACTACAAATTACTCACATTTCAAAACTGAGTATTTTCAGTGGACAGTATTTTCCTCAAGTACAGGATTGAAGCGATATGACCTCTTTATCACTTGATTAAGAAAGTCTTCCCCAAACAAGTTGATACTGTTATTTTTTTGTATTCATACCTCTTACAAATGAAAAGGATATACTTTCCAAATATATTTGCCAAGTAACTTTAAGCATTTGTGCCGTCAAAAGCTGCTATAATTTGCATTTACATCTACTTCAAATTAACCACATCTAAAAAACAATATATTAACAGTATTTTGTCCTTCATGTCATAAAAACCCAGAAATCTGTAATTTGCTGGTGTTTCAGCACCTAGAATTAAGATCCAAATTAAGATTCCTTCAACATGAGTAAAAACTGTACTTATGTTTATCCCACTTCAAGTCCTCCTCCTCATAATTCCTTTTTCTTTTTACACACTGCAATTGTTCAAGACAGACAGACAGCATTTGGTGTCAAAGAGAATATGGATGGTCAGAAATAAATACCACTGGCAACACTCAACACCTGCACAGCAGCTGCTATTATGCCTCTGCTTAAAAGGACATCACTGCGAGCTGCACTGCATACCAAATTTATCTATCTGCCTGCTACCCCTTTCAGATAATAAAATTCTTCCATCAATAAATGGTCAGATTTAAAAAGGGGTATTTTGAACTAATTTATCAATGATCTAAGTTATGATGAAAAATGTAATGAAATACATGAATTTATGTAATTTTTAACAACATGAAACTAGACAGAAAAGAAAGAATGAATCCATTTGTACGATAAAGAAATAAATATATATGCACGTGTTCCTACTTAAAATTATGTTGCTTGTTTGCCTCCCTCTTTCATTTTTGGCTCCCAGAAGATGTCTTTATCTGGTACACTGAGAGGAAAGTAAACTGCAAATGGAAGGTTCAAAACATTCTCTAACCAGCTAATCTTACTACAAACCGGATTACTGGCTGTCCTGGTTTCATGAACCAGCCTGGCTTCACAGTGTCAGCAAGCTGACAGCTCCCACACCTGATCTGAAAGCTTTAATCCAACACACCATTATAAAAGGACCTACATTACAAACCCTGAAACTTCATCTGCTGGGCACAGGACCATTCTGGATACACAGATCAAGAACTACGAACACTTAAAAATTAATAACTAACGGTTGGACTTGATGGCCTTAAAAGTCCTTTCCAACCTAAATGATTCTACAAGCAATAAAACGAATGCAGAGTGAAATAGCCTGCACTTCATCAATATATCTGAAAGCAGGGTGCCAGGAACACAGGCACATCCATCAGTGCCCAGACTCCTTATTTTGGATGGGATCATCGACTTACTTTGTTCTGACCACAAGTGTCCGTGTTACTATTTTGGTCACATAAAATGTACAACTATAGAAAAGTTCAGGGTAGGATAGGGAAATACAGTATGGTATAAATTTAAAAATTCACTGAAATAAGGTTAAGAAAACAGGGTTGCTTCTGAAACTTTCTCATGCTACTGCATTTATTTTGGTTTGAAAGGGGTTATTTCTCCTGTCTTCAATCCTGGTTGATTTTTATATTCAGAAGTGTTTTCTTACTGACCTTTGTGGGTACCAGGAAGGAAGGAAAGATATTACTGTACTTCTTTCTGGAGTTAAGATTTTTATCTGCAAATAATAAAACACTGTCCATTTAACTTTGCTTGCTTCTTTAGGAGCAATCAAATATTAGTACAGAGAGATGAGGGTGGGAAACAAAAATGCTGAGTTACATCAGTCTGACTGCTAATTCTGCATTTCTGGCTATTTTTCCTCTCGTTTAGAATTCTTAGCAAGAGATTCTTATCGTTCTTTGGTTTTGTTCACTTTTATTTTTCTAGGATATATGTAAAGATTAAGTCTTCAACACTTCACTTGATGGCTTAAATTCTGCCTACAGGTTGAGTAACTCATCCTGGCATTCCCATTCCTGCTCTTCTGCCAATTCACAGTTTCACAGTGTTAGGAAGGACATGAATGAGAGAACTCCAGTTCTGCTATTTCTTACTTGCCCTTTCATTGAATTGCAAAGATAAGCTGTGACAAATGCTTCAACATCTCCATTTGTGATTTAGAGCATGAATACAGAGTTTATTCATCTTAGATTTCATTTTTTTCAGTATAGTCTGCTAAAATGTAAATTATTTTTCTTTTGAGTAGACTTTTAAAACATCATTGGCACTAAAAAATCCAACCATTTAGAAACCTTTGATTCACAAACATGTCTGTAATCTCCATTTCCTTTTTGAAACATAATTGTCAAATACTATTACAACATAAAAACCTATTCAACAACCATTATTCCAAGTCATTAGTCTTTCTTATTCCTAAAATGCTATGTAATGATATGCATTAGGGAACACATGCATGTGAGATAAATATTAAACCTGCCTTTCTTTTTTCTGAAGTAATCACTTGGTGCTCTGTGGTCTGCCACTATTAGGTTGTTCATCACCATCCAAGCATAAACACTCAATTAACAGAAGACGACACCATTTCTAGACTCTCAGTACTTTGTCAGCGGGTATGCAGAGAACTGACCATCTCCACAGGCTACAATGACAAACCTTAAAATTGTATTGAAAGAAACACTAAAAACAATTAGCAAACACTAGCCAGCATTTTTGTCTTTTAATTACTGTCTTTTCCATGGACAAAAATTAATTTACAGCAAAGTCCAATCAAAACACAATTAAATCCTATTTTTAAACTGCTCTTAGAGGGAATACTTAGTGAAAGACAAAGGAAAAGCTGAAGTATTTCTCCTCTACAGTGAACTTGAAGCAAAATGCGTCAAAACCCTGCATGGAGTCTTACAATAAATCAACTGCCCACTGTTATGAAACACAACATTTCTGACAACTTAATTTTACTGTTCTCCCTCATGGACATGTTGCTCCATGCTCCCACTGGGTAACAGCCAACAGGAAAAGCAGTCTCCTTAACACTCAAACCTTAAAATTCTGAGAACGTTATACTATGAGAAATCCAAAAAATTCCATTCATTTTTTTGTTGTTGATGATGTTGTGGGGTCATTTGCTATTCTTCTGTTCTGGAAAAGGTGAAACAAGAGTAGTGAGAGTGATTAAAATCACAAAATGCCTTCCATACGGGAAGCATCTGAACATACCAGAGCTCTTCAGCCAGGAAAACAAGACAGCAGAGTGCTACAAAATATTGAGAGATACAGAGAAGGCAAATAGGAAATGGCTGTCCATTGCCTCATCCCACACAAATTGAGCCAAGCTGACAGAAAACTCAAAAAAACTAAATTACTCAAGCAATATGATGTTAAAAACTAAAATGAACTTTTTTTCCCTTGGATAGCATGGGTAAGACAAGCTAGTTTAGTTCAAGTAGGGCTCAAAAAACTCATGGAAGAAAATCTAACTGATGGCTGACCCAGGACTGCCTTTGACTCATAAAGCCCAGCAGCCTGGGATGGCTGGGTGTGGAACAGTATTCAGCACACTGGGGCACAACCCTGCACTCCTCCCCAGACAACTGCTCCTGGCCAGAGGGAATGCAGCTGCACCTTGGGTCTGTCCTCTTGCACTCACTCCATCTTCAGACATTCCTTTCTTTTCCTCAACAAATGAATAATTTCCATTACTAAAAACCAAAACAGACTTCAGGCCTCTTTATCCAAAACCCTCCTAGACAAAAAAAAAATACGTTTTCATTATGAAGTAATGGATAAGAATGTCTTGAAGGCAAGATGAAGACTACCTGAGGAAAACCTCCTGCTCCCATGGGGAACAGTCATAGAACAACAGAAGTCCCTCTCTATGAACACTGTACTGCACTCAGGGTGACTACTCTTAGGTAAACAAAGCTTTACCTTGAAAGTAGCTAAAACCTGCACCTGATTCTCCTACCTTTAGGAAAGCATCATTTCAGAAGGTAAACAGACTGTGTCAAATGAAAAAAAATATTGGGAGACAGAAAATTGCCAGAATAAACAAAGAACTGCCTCAATCTGAGGGGAAAACAAAGCTCCCCTTAAGATTTTCAGATGAACACAACCAAAGACATATAACAGAAAATGCAGTTAAAAATAGGTTAAATGACTTCTTCATGTATCTAATAAAATATGGAATAAAGTATGTTCTAACAATGTTATGAACCTTCTGCCATGTCCACAGAGGTTCTACAGGGAATTTCAATTTGAACTGGTAAAAAGAGGAAGCAAGGGGGAAGGCAAGCATCAGAATTACGCTGTAAGCCTCCTAAGAGATAGGAGCTTTACAAAATCTACTAGTGAGTGTGGGTCCATCTGGAAGGAGCTCCAGCTATGCTCCTCTCCAGCTCCTGAAGCCAAAAGCTTTTATGCTCCAAGGCTCTCAAGGTTCTGTAGAGTTAAAAGTCTGAAATCTCTATACACATATATCTTCTTATAGCTGTTTTTAATTGCTGAAAGACTCAGCTACTTGGGTCCCTTTTTCATTTGTTCAAATGGTGTCTGCTTTATGAGCTGAATTCTTGCCTGCTCTTTTTTGTCAAATGCAAATTTAGCTTAATTAGACAGGTGCCTTCTAACACTGAGCTCTTTGAACCGGATGCAGCCTTAAACAGAGGCTTTCTAAATAAATCCACACACATAAAACAAACAACAAAAAAATAAGAATGATCAAAATAACTCTGAAGTTATCACTCAAGGAAAAGAATTATGTTCCATGTTTCAAGTAAGATTTTAAATGGATTATAATTCAGAATATTTTTAAATGTTAATAGTTATGATAAATTATTTGTAATTTAATAACTATTTTAAATTACAGCAGAGGTCTTCTTACCATTTGCAGAAAAAAAAAGTCTACAAATCCTGAAGAAAACAGGGCATATGGAGATGTGTTTTTAACTAACTACAAGAAAGTGTTGATGTGAACTTCCAGGGAAAGAGAGCTTTGCTATACATGAAAAGCACTATTTGTGTTCTTATTGTAGTACAAAACTGTACTACAATCTCCAATTCCAGAAAATTTATGCATAAAAAGAGAGAGCACTGGTATGTCATAAGCATGAAGCAGTTTCTACATCTGGTCATTATCAAACAAAATTATAACTGGGACTGTTAACATTGCTTCCAAAGTTACTATCCTACCATCAAACATTAATAGAAGCACCAGTAAAAATCCCTCCTGGAAGGGGGCAGGCTGAGACACAGTAGCTTTTGTAACCTCAAATAGCAACACAGAATGAATTTTTCATTCCCATCTTGCTTACTAGTCTTTTGGAGGCCACCTTGGGCTTGAATGCACACTCAAAGTCCAAGTGAAATGCCAAGAACACTGCCTTCTTCTGTTCAAAACAACAGCTACTATAAATAAATGCCATTTCACGCAGCAAGTACTGCAGTTTTAGAACGCCACCGCCCCAGCCCAGGATCACAGGAAGAGCACATCGCCATGGGCAGAGCTGAGGGGACGCAGGAGCAGCCCACCATTACATCAAATCACATCTAGGATGAAGCAGTGAAGTCGGCTAAGCTTAGGAGGCAGCTCTTCCGGCCTTTCTGTGACATAGCTACACCAAGCTCCCAGAAGTAACTGGTTTCAAGTTCTGAAAGTCAGTGCCAAATGAAATTTTGTTCTCAAATGTGATTCTGTTAAAATGTTCTTAAGACAGCAACTCATAAGCCAAATGTATCCAGAAAGCCTCAAGCTTATCTGGACTTGTGAAAGTAACTTGTTTTCTTCCTCAAATACTGTTTTTCTCACATAGTTGCGTTTTCCAGACGAGTCATCTATTACAGACTTGCCAAGGAAAAAAAGTCAACAGGTAATTAATTAAAAACTACAGACCCACCTGGCAGCACAAAGAGAAAATAGATGAAGATACTTAGCAGCTGCATTTCTAGTCACCAGTAAAGTGTTGTCAAGGCTGACAATGTTAAAATCATAGAACACCTTGAGTTGGAAAGGACCAACCAGTATCATCAAATCCATCTCCTGGTCCTTCAGAAGACAGCCCCAGAAATCACACCATGTGCCTGAACATTTCATCCAAATGTTTTTAACTCTGTCAGGCTTGATGCCGTGACCATTTCCCTGGGGTTCCAGTGCCCAGCCACCATCTGGGTGAACAACTTTTTCCCAATATTGAACCTAAACCTTCCTTGACTCCATGCCATCTCCTCAAATCCTGTCACTGATCACGTGAGTGATGAGATCACCTTCTGCAGAAGAGATGACTGTCAGATCCAGCTTCACAGAGAGACAGCAGGCACTGGGTAACCTGAGAGCTGGAGAGCTACACTTACCATCAGGTGTGTCTTGGTGGAGGTCCCTGTCACAGCTGAGGCAGTGACTCCAGCAGCTACCAGGAAATGAGTTCAGAGGCGTGACCAGACCAACCCTAAGTGTTGACTACTAAGACCGGGGATGAGGACACCTCTTTGTGCCCTTCTGCACGAACTGCTGAGTTTGTTCACTGCCTCTCTTAGCAGCTCCCACACGTCACGGTCTGGTGCCTGGTTCATGGGTTGCATGTACTTGATTCTTCCACCCTGCCAGTGAAATGGCCTCTGTGGAGAGGAGCCTTTCTTCATGCCCTATTTGCCTGCTGTCATTGCTTGCATTCACTAGGAGCTATATTTCATAGGCATGGAGATGGTCACACTGTGTTTAATCTCCCACCGCTGCTCTGGCAACACCCAAGTCTCATCAGGAGGTCCCACAAGAGCTTTTGGCTAAAAAAATTTAAGAAATTCCAAAGAGCCTCAGTGGAGAAACAGAGCTGTCATAAATCCATGTAATACGTATTGATCAATGGATAATACGGTTTCTTATATATACATCCTAACATGTCAAAATAAAACTCTCACCTGAAGTACCTCAGATATGGAATACCACTCCAATACAATGATAAGAAAATTGTTAAAAAATAAGCTAGCCTCATGAACCACACATGAAGCTTCAACTTCTTCAAATCCTCTTACAACAAGAATTCCTTCTCATGCTGCAAAGCTTCTTCTCTATCCATGTGCAGCAACCTTCACTTACAACCAGTAAGAGGACCTGATAGAAAACACTAGCCAACAGTGACAGAAATGGCCACTATTTTGACTTCTTTTTCCTCACACCATGGCTACACAATGGATTACTTCTAACAGAATGACTCATAAGTATATAAATGGAAATTAATTTTTTACTTTCTTTCTGGCATGTTATGTTGTAGTATTTAATTTCTGCCTTTCTCTCTGGCATGTTAAATTATAGCGTCTCTAGTCTTGCTATTAATAAGATTTATTCAGAAAACATGCTGTTGTTGCTTCTGTATCCTGCAGTTGCCACTAGCAACAAATTTACATGTTTTGAAGGAGGGGGAAAGAATCACCCTCTGCTCTCCAACAACCCTAACTGACCCTGGAGATGTTAGCAGATTTAACTTGATTTGGCACCATAACCACTTAAGCGACTGACCCTTTTAGGTCAAATATGGACTGAAATATGAATTATTAACTACAAAATATGGGATTTAGCCTTTATCACAAGACAATAACAAAGTATATATTACATTTATATGTTAGAAACCATATGAAGACAAATGAAGCAAAATAAACTGAAGTAAACCAACAAATGCAGTGTTTCACTCCTCTTCTTACCTGTTTAACAGCCTAGTAGAAAAGATTTCACAGGAATAGTGAAAATGCAACACTTCATTTAATATCAAATGCAGTCGAGCAGCAGAATATCTCTTGCCTTTGGCTGGTTGGCTTTTTTCTGACCCCTAAAGCACCCTGGTAAAATGTAATCCTGGCTTCATGTGATCATCTCAGTGCAAAAATACATTTTTCATGTCCATGTTTACTTAACGTTTAGAAGACCCATTCATCCCGTTAAGTGTGAATGCATCATATCCTGGATTATGTCTGGGAACTCAATTCTTCAGGCTACGAGAAAAGGGTAAGCAGACAGGCATTTTGCATTGGACAAACACTGAGGGACATGACTGGCAGGTGAGAAAACCAGAGCCTGGAGGAACAAGGTTGCATGACTAAGCCAGCAATTAGAACCTCTCTGCAGTGGTAAATTCTGAATGCTCCAGTTGGAATTCTATTGACACCAGACTTCTCCTCATTAACCTTGCTTTCAAGAAGTCAAAACAAGCATTTTACATGAACTCTTTATATTAACGTAACTCCTTTTCATTAACAGATTTTCTTTCAAAATAAAGAATTTAATTCAATCCTTCAAAAAACACACAGCTCCTCTCCCAAACTTCAAAGTCCCAGTAGCATTTCCTCTATAAAACAAAAGTTTTAATAAATCTCTTTACAGTTGCTACTAGCATTTATGGAAGTACCCAGCTTCCACTGCAGTATCATTAAAACCAATAAAAGCAAGCTAAACAAGCAACTCAAAACATTTTGACTTATTTGACATAAGTTGCAAAGATGCCTATCATGCAAAAACTTTTTGCTAGTTTTCAATAGTCAGTTATATTCTTACATTTTGGGTATATGTGGTCATAAGTACAATATATAAAATGTCTGCTTTGAGTTTTTCTCTGTATATCACTCATTCCTGTTTATTTAAGCACTGATTTTCCTAAAAGAAATAAGTAAAAGCTGCAAAAAGTCCAGCTGCAGTTGAAGCCCAGCAAATGGAAAAATCACAGATGTTTTTCACAAAAACCCATTTTCACCCAAATACAGATAAATAACAAGCAGCTGGTTCTAGCTTCATGACCATTTACTTCATCTTTCTGTCTTCTTGTCTTCATAGAGGCAGTAGCAATTACTACTCTTCAATCACGTGAAAACACTTTTCATTTGGATAACTTTGATAAACGGATCTTGAAGAAAGCAGTTACTTAAGCTCCTTGGCTTACAAAGTATCTTTTTTTTAAGTGCCCAGACCTCTGATTTTTTTTAAGTTGACTTCTCCTACTTAATGCAAAACCGAAGTTTATCTCTTTCCCAACAACCTCATAGAAGGTGGCATATTTTATTTTATGCAGATGTTGTTTCCAAGAGGCATTGCATTCGGCATGCTCTCCTGCCACATTCCCTCAATGAAGAGGTCGTCAGTCTGTAAGAACCCTCCATGAGCCCTTTGTCTTTCCAGATGTTTCCAGGAAAATGCCTTTCCATTCCTTATTTGCATCAACCATTTGTCTTGGGAGCTGTAGAAGCAATTTTGGAGCTTTTCTATTATTTTTAAACCTTGCAAGTGAAGGACCTTTCATTTGATTTGATCTTCAATAAGCAAGTAGCTTTTTCAGTAGAGTTAGGAAAGTCACCCCAGTATTACAAAGCACCGTCCAGCTGGCTTGATTGAGGCAGTTTTGTATACTAAATACTGTGACAATTCCTGTTGAGATTTTCAGCATCTATTTTGTGTCAGCAAGTCTGAGAATAAGGGTTATCAGACCATCTGACTCATGCCAGCCTTGGCATGCTTTACCTCACAGCATGGCTGCTGGATGACTCACTTATTGGAATATTCCTATTTCCAACAGCAAGAGAGAGTCTCATCCATGGTGGAAAAGCACTCAAGGAATCCCAGCTGTCATGGTATCCCAGATGAACTGTCTCCCCTGTTGAGAAGATGCAACTAGTCAAGAGGCACCTGCCTGCCATAATGACATCTTTCCATATCCTGAGTCTTGCTAACAGAACACTGTGACTGAAGCTTCTTCTACCAGTGCAGTAAACTCCACAGCTCAGGAACCAAGCTCACCTTGTAAAGGTAAATTCTGGACCCAGTTTATAATAGGAAGTGGACAGCAACTATTATTTCCATGAGCCTACAGCCTTCTGCTCACTTCGTTTTCAGGGGTAATCTTATCTCAGGGCTTGTTATGGAAGGACAACTGTGTCTGCTGCACCTGATCCCACACAGAGTTCTGAAAGACTGAACAACTTTCCTACTCTAGGTTTCAAAAGTCAAATGACCAAGGTAATTGGCATGGTACACTAAAGATCAGAAACACTGTGGTGCCTTTGTTCTAATAGCAGTAAAGGACTGTGATGGCATGGATTCAAACCTGTAACATTTTACAATCAGAAACTGAGGTCCTAGGAACATGGCAGGCTTACTGCTGCTGAATATGTAAATGTTAGGGTGTTACAGTGGTGACAAAACTGATCTGACTGGTGCTAAAACTATGATACATTACATATGTTTGTGATGTGCCAATGTCGTGACTTTCACTGACACAGTGTCAAAGGCAGCTGAAGTCTACTCTGCCACTGGCTCAGTAACAAGCCTCAGAGAAGTCTTCAAGCTATGGAGACTCTCAGTAATAATGAATGGTAAAGAGCTGAAGAAAACTCTGAATTGAACCACAGTGTTTCAGGAGATGAGGCTAAGAAGAACTGGAAGCATAGAAGGATCATCTCCCCTTATGTACTTATAGTTACTGCAAAGGCAAAGCTGGTTTTCTCTTCCTGAATCAAGATGTGTATATGCAGTCAGTGCCCTGTGTCAGCAGGCTATCACTGGGAGTTTTGATTCACTAAACCTCTGAAAACATGATAGCTGAAGCACAGCCTGACTGCAGGATGGGATGGAGATATTCCACTATAAAATGAGACATCCTTAAATCATCAGCAAGACAACCAAGCCTTGGACAGCTGTAAAATGCCTTCGAGCTTAATCCTGATTGATAGTGTGGGTGCCAGACATAGAAAAAGGCTAATATTCCTCCATGAACATTTTATCTACTTGGATTTCTACAGGAGTCCCAGCTAGGGTAAATCAGTTCCCTTTAGACATTTGATGAATTGTTGCTAGGCAACATCAGACACAGACTAACTGTATAGTGCCAGGGTTGGGAAATAAAGATGATGATTCATAGGGATGAACAGAGCCCTTCACACTTCTAAAGAATACTGCTTCCAGTTCGGTTAATCTTCTCAGAAGGTTTGACTTCTCAGAACATCCCACTTCACTGAGGTGGAGCAAGTACTATGCGTGTAGGAGGAATACAGAAATGCAAAGAGATCATAGAATCCTTTGGGTCAGAAAAGGCCTTTAAGGTCATCAAGTCCAACCATTAACGCAGCACTGTCAAGTCCAGCACTAATTCATGTCCCTAAGCACCACATCTACACATCTTTTAACACCTCCAGCATTAGTGACTCAACCACCCACTCAACAGTCAAGATGAACAAAGCTTCACCCTAGTCACACCAAAACTGCAGGATTAAGAAATCCCTCCCCTAAATGACTCCCAGTACTAACAACTACTGAAGGATAACAGAGGGTTGAAAAAACAAACAAACAAGGATTATCTTTTTTAAATGCAGAAGCAGAGCAAAAAGACTGCCATAGGAAAAAAAAAACAAAAAAAAAAATTTTCTTTAAGTCTTTGTGACTCCGTAATTTCTTCATGAAAATAATTTGAAAGGAGTTCAGAAGGTGAAAACTAGAATAAAAATGCTAGGAGACTATGCCTTAGTCTATTTTCTCCCTGATTTGCCTCAGGACAAAACTTTCTTTGTCCTCAGTACATAAGTCTCCTAGCTATTTCCATGTAAACAGCATTTATAACTGTGTATATATTTAACAGCAGCTTTCTGCAATGTTAGATAGAATTAAAAATTATTTTTCTATTGCAAACAGCAAACAATAGGTTTCAATTTCTATTGTCAGCTGTATCTACTTATCCAACAAATTTATAAAAATTGCTAAATGTTTTTGTGCCTTGAAATCTATTTCCTGTCTAAAAATGTAGGTCTGCACCTCTTCCCTTGCAAAAAAATACCAACCACAGCACAGCATCAGCCTTTCTCCCAGTGCCACCGTGTTGCCATGGAAACTGGACCGATTTCTACTGCCAACATAGGTTCCATGTAAGCAGGAAATGAGCTTAAGTAATATTTATATAATATGCAACAGAGAACATATATACAACATTTAGATTTCACTGGAGGCCTCCAGACTGGCTGAAGCAGTTTTAAGTATTCTCAGACTGTTTCTATCAGACATTCAAAGTATATTTTTATTACTAGTCTCAAAAGCATAGCATAGGAAATGCACACAGATGTGGAATTCATTATATATCTTTCTCCTTGTTTCCACTCAAAAAGAGAGATAAGCACCATGCTTCATAAGTAAGTAAAATCATATGGTTTTCAATTGTCCTGTAAAGAAACTAGAAGTTAATTTATTCCTTTAAGAGCCTCACTCTCAAAAAGGCATAGGAGACTATGGAGGCTATTTTTGTAACACAATCTGAAACAAAGGAAAGCCAACTTAACCTTCAGTATTCCCCTTCCTTTAATAGGATGGCATGTCTTTCTTCTCTTCCCCCCTGCCCCCTTTAAAAAAATTTCCTATAAAAATATTGCCATAAAAACACTGCCCCACAATTCTGGTGGGGGTTTGGTGTTGGTTTTTAATTCTGAATACAAGCTGTGTATGCCCACAGTCATAGAAGGGACCTCTGAAGATCATCTGGTCCAACATCCTTGCTGCTCCAGCCAAACCACCTAGAGTCAGCTGTCCAGAACCATCTCCAGATGGCTTACTTGGAATATCTCCAAGGATGGAGATTCTACCACGTCTCTCATGGGCAACCAATCCACACTAGTGCTCAGCTTCCAGTACCAGGCATGAGATCAGGAGACAGATTCAAACTTCTAAACAGCAAATAAGCCACTGAATGATGCCCAAAATACATTTTCAATACCAAAACAATTTTGTTAGGCAGTTTACTGTGAAGTGACATAACACAAAATACATTTCAAGCATACTTGAAGGGGTGGGAAATGATGCAGAGATTTTCACATAGAAGAAAATAACTAAGTCAAATTTCCCTCACCTCTCTTAGATTCTCTCAGAACACTTTTTCAAAGGTAACATGTTGAAAAGCAGTCTTAAGTAATTTTTTTTTTTTGGTCTGGAAGAATTTCTAACTAGAAATATGAGAGTAGGAGACACAGAGGCTACACAAATTCTCTGTGCAGACAACCTGAGGAAGACTCAAAAGCTTCTCTCTTGAGAAAGATTTGAAAATATTTAAATCCTTGATCTGCACAATCAGAAATGTAATTTTTACTTCAAGTAGCTAGTTCTTCTCTGTATTTCATAAAGCCAGTACCCAAAATCTATTACTAAACTCAAGTATTACCCTCTTTCTCAGCTATATAGCCTTGCTTCCAAATAAAATGTGTTAAAGTTGCAAACATTAACTGGGATGAATTATCTTGAGGGCAGGAATCCCATAAAAAGGAGCAGATGCAAGAACTTGAGCACAGTGATATTAGAAAGGCTATTCTAGGTCAGTTCAGTGATCCACACAGACCAATAACCTATATTTAGAAAAACTGCTACATGCAGATGTCAAAGGAAAAGCATAAGAGCAAACTAAGCACACAGGGATCCTTCCTCCCCTAAGCAGTTCTGTGGTCTCTAGAAAATGGAAGCTCCAAGGCCACCAGATGGGATTTCTGTGAATTTAGGAACTCCCACCTAATGTTTACTCCAGAAATCTATCCAGTTCCCCCCTGAGCAAATGGAAACTTCTAACATCCGTCTCATACGGCGTGAAATTCCAGAGCATACTTACACCTTTTCCAAAAGATCATCACTTCGTGTTTGTTCTGTAGCTGCCATCTCGCAGCTTCCACTGGTATCCTCTGATTCTTGTCCTGAAAGCCTGCAAACATCCATTCTGCAGTCACCTTCTCCTTGGCACACAATTTTAGAGACATCTACTGTACACCCTCTGCCATCTGTTTGTCAGCCTTGACGATTCCTACTCAATTTTGTCTTTCCTCACAGGAAAGCTGCTCTACGATTCAAGAGCCTACCCTTCACTCTTCCCTGAACCCTGTCATGCTGCTGTCTTCGTACACAATATTCCATAGGCAATGTGTGGAGGGTGTATATTTTGGTATAATGACATTTTCTACCATGTTGTCTCCTCCTTTATTTCTAAACATATATTTGCCTCTTTTTACCACTACTGAACACTAAGCTGATGCTTTTATGAAGCATCTATTTAAACTGCAGTTCCCTAAATAATGATTATCACCTTAGAATCCTTTATTTTCTATGAAAAGTTATGATTATTTTTTATGGCATTATTTCTACATTTATTAGGCTGAATTTCTTTGCCAATTTAACCAAAAGGCTGGTATTGAGTATAGTAAACTGGGCCTGATATAGCTTTTTTGACCAAGAGCCACTAAGATAAAATGGAAGAGAAGAAATGTATACAGTTCCATCACATAATCAAAATAAGTATCTTTGTATCTTCAGGAAAAGAAAGATTTGATTGGTTTTTTGTTTCTAACATCCTATGTCTATGACTAGCTCATATAACTGTGACTCCCCAGAACTGTCTATTTATTTTCTAATGAGAGTGTGATTACGGTATGAGTTATTAGATCTTTAAATAGAAGTAGATTAATCAGTACCTCTAAAAGGAAATGACATTTCCTTTTAAAATATCATTTTACATAAAAATAATTATGTATCTCATGAATTTTAAATAAGATTCTAGAATTGTAAAGAGACCTGAAATTAAAAATATTTACCAAAACCATACACAAAAACTCCTGCTCTGCTTTAGTTAACATTGGACAGGCCCACAAAACATATGCTTTGCAAAAGAATGCAGAAGAGACATTTTCTTTAAAGTAATTTTATCTTTGACTCAAATATACCACTCAGGTGTCATCTGTCTTGAAAAGAACACATGCAATTTATAATAAAACCTGGGACTTCAAAATAGTTATCTCTAAACTTGAATTTCTATGGATGTGATGAAATAATTGTCATTGACAGGAAGAAAATATCAACATGAAATACTAGGTAGTACAAACTAAATTAGAAAAGAATAGTGTTCGTAATTGCAATTCTGAAGCCATATGCCAGGAAGATAAAATATACCTACCTAATTTAGAAAGGTGAGGAGACTAGAACTTAGAAACCAAGTTGACTTCAACTGTCTCAAACAATGACAGAAAAAAGGGGAAATTTACACATTAGGTGACTAGTAAATATAGGTATTTAATTTCAAATTAATGAGTGCTATATTAATAAATTAATAAACTGTATTAAAAAAAAATTCCTTTTTATGAGGAGATTTTAACAACTGAGAGATAAGGTTGCTTAAATTCCAGTGATAACTGTTTACATTCCCAGAATATTAATAAAATGAACCAAATATGTCACAACATTAAGTTCTGATCAGAAAAACTCTACTTTTCTGAAAACCGTTGCACTAAAAGTATTATAGTGATGATGGATAAAGAGAATTGAGAACAATTTTAAAATCAACCGTTTGGGCCTCACTGTTAACTATTTGCAGAAGCCAAAAATCAGTGTAGGCCAGACAGCTCCAAGCTTACAGCAGATTTTCACTTAGCAATCTAGAGAAGAGAGCAGCTTCTTCAAGCAATTTATAAATCAGTAGAAGTCTTCCACATATTTGTAGCAAGGCAATATATTGAAAATTTTACTACATTTTTCAGTGTAGTATCATTTCACTTCATTATTACAACTGCAAAGAAACCTGAACTTTATAATGCTATTTATTATTTTTCAGATGATCGGAAGATATCCAAATAAAGATCCTACAAAATTGTAGCAAGCTGCAACTTAATCCAATAACATAAGAAAGTAATTTTTTCTTCAGCTATTTCTGTACAAACTGCTTTCTCAGAGATGTCTGTTATTTACCTATGCTTGTCATTAAATAAAAAGTAAAAAATCTTTATGAATCACTAAGAAATATAAAAACGAAAAATGAACCAATTCTAGTTTGAAAGCACCTGCTTCTTCATGCAAATGAGAACTCCACTACCAGAGTGATCTTTTGTTCAGAGATTCTGTACATTCAGCAGCATTCTCAGCTGTACCTTCCACTGCACACACAACATACACATCTGTCAGTATTGTGAGGAATTTTAAGATCAACTGGGCAAGTAGGTAAGACCACTGTAATAAATACAACGAAATGAATAGGAATGAATCCTTAAATGAAGACTGCTTTTAAAATATAAAATACTAGTTTGCACTTAAAATTCATGGTAAACCTCAGGAATTTTACTCTTTCTTAAAGCATTTTCTTTTTTGGTCAGATCCCACTGGGAAAAGTGCCACACTACCTTAAGTGCTGTAACACAATCAAAGGTATTTGAAATGGTTTCAAAAGGCATTGCCTAATAATCAATGACCAAAAGCAAAACTGCTATAATAAAGTGGGTTTTAAGATCCGTGGATATGTGGTGTTTGGGATTTTTTTTCAATCTGTAGAATAAAATACCAATCTAAGCTAGGACAAAGAAGGAATACTTCCCTGTTGATCTTCAAAGGCTTTGCTCACTCCAGCCGCACCTCACAGAGCCTTCAGCTGACCCAGCCCAACAAGAGCAGAAAACAATCATAAGATATAAACAGGAAAATACATTCATTTATTTCCTGTAAATTTTCGACTCTGCTAAATGTTTAGATCAATTAAAGGAAAACAGATGTCAGAAATGTGACTTAACTCATGTTTGTTTGCCTGGTTTTGAACTGTGACTAGAACTGCAGGTACCATGGCCTCCACTAAGTAAAAAAGGCTTTTGTTTTGGGAGTGGAGATCACAGAAAGCGGAGTGTGTAAGTATAAAGATTTTACTACAATTGTGAGGCAAAAAATCCTAGATCGTTTTGCCCCCTCAGCCTCTGCTCCTCCCTTTCTGCAGTTTATTTTGGGCATTTATCTCTGGTTATTATATTTAATATTCACTTAAGTGATACACTATCCCCATGAAAGTAAACCACAATCTTCCTCACAAAATATCAGGAGTAGACAAAAATTAAGCACAACCTCTCCCCTATTGCAAAGTATAGGCTGGTTAAGGGCCTATGGAAAACTAATTCACAAAACATGGTCCTTAAAACCCACAACCCTGATATGGAAAAGAAGGACCAGAATGCAGTATCACTCTGGGTACTGCAACGGAATGAAAATGTCAAGAACACGCATATACACAAGCAAAGGAACATGCACATACAACACCAACACAGATGCCTCAAAAGATATGCAATTTTGAGAGTTTTTTTACCTTCTCAAAAACAGATTTGATACACAGCCACCACACAATTTCTAAGCTCCAGACGTGTTTTAGCACAGTTCTGTTAGACATAATGAAAGCAAAAGATAATCATACTGATTCTGTAGACATCAAAGTTTTGCAGCAAAATTTTGTTCAGGTTGCAGCAAAATTTTGTTCAATTCTCCAGAACCAGAAACAATGTGAGTAAAACTGCTGTTATAGTTTTTAAAATAATAGGGCAGTAATTTGCACTGCAACTGGACATTTCCAGTGCAAAACGTATGTAGACTCCACAGTGAAATAAACAGTATTATCTGCTCCTCACAAAACAAATCTAGGATTTCAGGATCACACAAACACTGGGGATGAGGACCTTCAGAATCATACTGTGGGACTACTCCAGATGTCCTCTAAGAGACACAGAAAATTATCTGGAAACAGGTTTGAGGGAAATGCAAAGCTTTCCATTTTCTTAGATTACCTGTCAGCTGTATACTTGTATCTGGCTTAGGAATAATTTTCTTTTAAAACTCAAATGCAGCAGTCAGGCTGCATATTTGTACAAGAACTGTTCTTTAGGAAAATGTAAACATATTGGAAAACATAACTTGTTTGTTGCAGTGTTACTTCCCATGCTCTACTTATTGTTGTTTAATTCTTTTAGAGTTGGGTCTTTTTTTAATTCTTTAGAGAAAATGAGAATCAGGATGCATGTACTCTTCGTGCTACGTGTGACTACACTTCAGAGAGAGCTCAATCTGCAGCATTCTCCGACTCATATATGCACTGTAAACTGAGTTAATCACCTCAAGGCAGCTGCTGCCTGCCCTGTTTCCACCCCCAGTGGTGGAGGAGCCAGGACAGAGAAACAAGTGAAGGGTAGGGCCTGCAAAGCCCTATTTTTTTTTTTTAATATAGAAGAGAATATTGGTGTGGCAACGTAAGTGAAATGAGTTGCTACAGTTTGTTTTCCTCAGCTTCTGACAGTTCTGCAAGGCTAAATAACCAAGCATATGATTCCATGCCTAAAAAAGGTTTATGAATATAGATTTAAGAGAAATCCTTACAATGCCAGAAATACACTGACATTGGTTTTTTAACTTAAGTTACATTGCTCTTTGAAAAACACTGGAAGAAATTCACTAGGGGGAAGTAATTGGAAAAGATCAATTCTAAAAATTAACAGACTGCCTAAACTGCTAAAACTCTTGTTAAAAGCCCCAGATTTACCAAGCAATCTACCTGAAAAGCACAAGTGTTTGAAACAGGATAGTTTTATTTAGCCCATGGCTGAAAATAAAGCCACAGTTCTTCTGCCTGCTTCCAAATTCTACCCGAGATCGAATAACAATTAAGAACTGTGCCCAAATGACCCACAATAATTTATTCAACTTAAAACTTCACAGAATTTTTTTTAACCATAAAATTGCATGAGCTTAATAAACTAGTAAATTCATCTTCTACAAGCTAAAAATTACTGTAAATCAAAGTAAAAGGGCATGTAATGATTGCATCATTAAGTATGCTGCTGCACTAATGACTACAAAGACTGGACAAACTCCTCTGTAAGAAGTTAAATGCTTAAGGTCAAAACAAGAATATGGCTATGAACAATGCACTCTTCCATACTTTTCCTCTAAATCAAAATAATGAAAAATAATTTTTTTAAAAAAGCAAGTAACTTTAAAAATGTATTCTCTTAAAAATATAGTCTTGCAGGTCCCATTTTTACAACTCAATAACCAGTTCAAACCAAAGGAGGCCATGTTTTGCAGAACCAGCCGCCTAAAATAAACATGCAAAAAGGACAGGAAAGTTCAGAAATTACTGCTGCAAGAGTGTATGAATAGAACAGCAAGTGACAGTTTTGGAAGTCTGCTTTCCAAACAGCAGAATCTGCCCTCAATTCTCCCAGGATAGGGCCTGTAGTTAAATCAAAACATGTCTGAATACAGGGTCTAATCCACATTGAAAGCTTATAGATGTGGGCACACTCTTCTGCCATGATAGACCATACTTTAAAAAGATTGAAATCTAACTCATAACACAAACAGCTCTTAAACAGTTACCTCTTTCACTCCTCACACCTAATCTATAATAATTTGGAGACATTTCAAATAATTATATAATTAAAAAGGACAAGTTACCCTGAATGGTAAGATAAAGATTTCATGAAAACTTTAAAAGGACATCAGAATGCAAAATAAAGTCACTCAGCATTTTTTATTTGACTCAGCCTTCACCTGCAAGTGCATTACAGTGGTGTTAAAATGGTAAAGGCTTAGAAATAAGAACAGCAACAATCTTTCAATAAAGAGTTCTTGATACTAGGAATGAAAACCAGACTAGTACTGAGGCTCAGAGCTCTTCGACCAGAATGACAGTGAGTTGGTTCTTGTTTGAACTGAGGGAAAAGCTCTAAGCCCAAAGATATGTTCACTTTTTCTAAGTAATTTAACCTAATAAAAGCATAAGGTATTCTGTAATTTTAACAGTTTGCATTGTAAAGTTATTTCAGCAAACCACTCTCTTGCCTGTATCTGTCTAGAGGATGGACAAAACATGTAGTTGTAACAATGATCCTTCTCCACACAGACAACACAGAAATCTTCACAGATCTGACTTCGTCTCTCCAGGAGGTGCATTTCAGCACTTCCTCAGTGTCAGCTGCTCCAGAACACCTTCATGCTCACCACAGAAGACCTGTCCAGCAGGCTGGCTGCCAGGCCCTCGGGCTCAGCTCCATGTCCTCCTGCCCAGCACATCACCGGTTTTCCACAGCGCGACATCTCCGCACTCCTCTCCTGCACTGGCTCCCAGGAATTTGGGAAGAGTATGGAAAGTGTGAGAAGTGCCTGAGCACACTGAAGAGCACAGCCAGCTCCAGGTCCAGCTGCCCAGGCACAGCCTGCCTGGGGTGCACTCTGACAGCACCAAAGGCACAGGAAGGAAGGGATGCTCGGCTCAAGGCTCTCCAGAGTCCCCATGAAGTCTCCTAATTTCACCTCTACCCACACAGTAAGGTTAGAGCACTACAGATAATGGCAGCCTTATCAGCACAACCAGGAAGCCTTAGCAAAAAAGTGGAGATGCCACCTTTGAACATAAAAAGCTGAGTGCTTTTGAAGGACCTACTGCTCGTATTACAGATTCTTTGCCCTCTTAAATTATAGTATGAGGGGAGAGAAATTGCTGTAGTAGAGAAATATAACATGAAGGCATCCGCTTCAGACTTTCATTTTACACTTAAGATTAAAAAAATTCTCCCAAGAAACAGGACCACTGCATTTTCTAGAGATGGGTACAATTACCCTTACACTTGTACACTTATATCAAAACAAAGCCTGGAGTTTAAGTCACTTGCCAAAATATTACACTCTCTCCAAAATCAAAGGAGTTATTTTTAAATAAAACTGAGCATTACTGGCAGGGCTTTCACAGTCAATGGGCTGATTAAGAAAGAAGATTCATTGTAACCACTGTACACCACTGTAGAACAGTCTGTGTAAAAAACAGGCTAAAGAGAACCTAGTGAGAGTCTAGCAAAACAGAACAAATTAACTGTGTTTTTATGAGGATTTTTTTCTCCCTTCTTTCAAAAGGAAGAAACTGCAGACCAGAGTCACCAACTTACACAATACCCTAAAATCCAAAGTCACGCCACTTGCCTTCAAAGCTGCAAATGGGTCTGGCTGAGTACAACCTTATTCTTCAGCACTGCTCATGAACTGTCATTCAGATTTAAAAAAAATAAATTTAAAAATATGGACAAGTGGGTGTAATATTCAGGCAGCATGTGCTACACGTACACAGTGGTGAGAGGGAACTCAGCTGTCAATAAGGCACTATTAACATCTATAAAAAACTTTACAACTAAGCTTATAAGAATGCCTTTCCTGCTTTTTTTTTTTCTTCAAAAAAAAGCAGTGGTATAATTTTTTTATACAAAGGTGATTTTCAGCATTTTAAAGCATTGCTAAAGCTCTGGACAAACACTGCATCACTGAAAATGGCTTGTAGCTTTTAGTAAATAAATTAGTGTGTGGGCGCAACCAAAAACTGTATGGCAGTACTACAGCAAACAGAATGGAGTTACTTGCAAGACAGTAGTCAGATTTCTGTGAGAGAGATTGAAACTAAGCTGGGAAACCAAAACAGAGATATGAAACACAAACAAGTGACAAGATGTATGTGATGTCAGCAACCATATGGAAGAATCAGAGAATGGAATTTGTACACCAGCTATGAAAACAGAAAAGCAATAGTTGAATCTATTTAGATTTATGTAGATGGACGCCATTCCGCTGTAGGAACAGGCTACAGAGCAGCTCAAAATTTCGCAATTGTAACAGAAGCTAATGCTTGAATTAAAACTTGAAGAGAACTTCTAAAATTTTTATTTCTTAATTTTTAAGCCAACTTAAAATCAGGATTGCAACCTAAAGCCGTTAAGCCCTGAGGCTAATTCAGTAAATTAGAAAGACAACAGAACAAAAATTTTCCAAGAATTAATACTCAACTTGCAACAGAACAATTCTGGCTTTGGTTCTCTTAAAGAAGAACACCAAACCACTGGTTTGACTTCATTAATTCTGTATGTACCTCCAGCCCTTCTATTTCTATAAATAACATATAAAATGTATACCACGCATAAATAAAGCAACCTCAAAAACAGGTAAGTACTGAAAAGGTTTTTCCAGTTTTGTGTGAACCCCATGAGCCTCCATCTCACATATACTGCATTTACATTGCCATTATCATTAAAAATAATGTTGCACTCACTTAACAGTTTTTTACTTAAAACACACATACATGTCCCCTGAAATAGAACTACTTCAGAATACAGAAAGATGTAGGATTACACACCCTCCTTTTGCAAGTTCCTTATGAAGCCTGAAAACCTGTGTATTTTCCTTTTGAAATTTAAATATTTTCCTTGCTTGTTCTTACTTCCAACACAAAACTACCATCTATGTTAGAAGATTCCTGTCGATGGTTAAAAGAATTATATGATCATGATTTCAGAGATGATTAACCTAAGATTTAAGAAGACACATGAAGTTTTATTCTGTTTTGTCCTTTCCACCTGAGTCTGCCTTGATATGGATTCAACAACTCTGCCACTTTAATTAAAACAGTGAGAACTAATAATCCACATCTGACTCATGCAAAACAGAGAATATAACAGACTAGAAGTTTTATTTTAAAAATATAAAAGCTGGATAAGTTTCAAAAACATTTCTGAGAGTAGGAAGGGAACATTTCAGACTACCTTCATAAATTCTGTATACATTTCAAAATTAAGGTACAAGTTTATTTCTTCTTTATTCTGTACATGGCATGTCCAAGTGAATAATCATTACAGCATAGTTAGAGTATAGCCTTTAGCAAAGCACCTGAAATGGCTTCAACAACTTACTCTTCACCATTTCAAAACAGTCTTCACAACAAAGGATTAATACAGAAATACTTTCTAGAAAAAGAACACCAAGTTTGTGTGTTTTACTATATACTACCAGTCACTTCCAAATCCACACATAAGAACTTATTCTTATATAAACACAAGATTTTAATCGGGGGTCTACACTGACCAAGGTCTTTAAAAACGTAGCATGAATTTGCAACTCTCAATACTTTGTGTATTGAGTACATCAATAACTTTGTATATGTGATTTAACCTATCTTCTACGATTGCAATATAAAACAGCACAACTGTTATCTGTAGAGGTATAAAAATCGACATTTTACAATTTTTACCTTCAAAAACATTTTTTCCTTATTTGAACTCTGAGGAGTACAAACATTATCAGTGCCAAGTGTGGTCCATTAATTCAATAAGAAAAAGTCTAGATTTACGCAGGCCATTTATAGATTGTAACTTAATTTTCTCCAAAACAAAACTTATCTTGACAATCACTGTAGCTACTTGGAGTTCTGATAACAGAACAGTTACACTAAGTCACATCAAAGTTGAATGTACTTTGTCCATTATCCTATTCCTGACAGTGGCTGAAAGTGGTCACCTTGGGAAGGGTACAGGAATGATCAAACAACAGCCAAACAATGGCCCAGTCTGCAACAATTTGCACATTACGGGCCACAGATAAAATCTTTGTATTTATCAATCTTCAGTGAAGCATTTTTCTACAAGCTTGCTCAGTCACTCCTTGAACTGGTAAGTTTAACATTAACATCCTGTGGCAAGAACTTCTACACACTTAACTGCCCATATCTGAAGAATAATTTCCTTTTTGTTTGTTCAAAAACTGCATGCAAACTTACTGTGTGGGAAGAAATAGAAAAAATATTTTTATTTGCTCTTTTCATTTCATTCACCATTTTATATCTTCCATGTAATTTCTCTCAATCATTTTATTCTTTCAGAGATGAAAACCATATTTAAGGCACGAGATAGTGATTACTCAGTATTTTCTTTCCTGACAGTTTCTAACATCATCCTTACAGTTCTTTTACAGCACTGAGCTGTGACTTCTGCGGACCCAGCATTCCTCGAATGGTAATTATATAACTGATAATAATTGCACAAGATCCCATAAGTAGATGTCAAACATTTTCCCTCCGCCCCCCATGAACTTCATTTCACATTTCTTACATTTTTATGCATATTATTCCCCTCTTGTAGCATTTTATTTTCTGAAATTTTTTCAGCAACCCCTCAATTTTACCATCCAGACCATATCAGTATGACCGTATGACCTTAAGACTACAAGAGCAAGAAGTCAAACTCCCTACTTCAATTCTTTCACCTGCCTCCTTCTCTTGCTAAATCCACCAAAAATCCCCAAACAAAACCCATCAGCTAACTTTTCTGTCATACAGATTCAATGCAGTGAACAGAAGAGCCACAAGTGATACAGCTGAAGCAAGATAGGAAACAGAATAAACACCACCAGAAGAAGGAATCAACGCCTTCCCTTCCTACCATTTTTGATGGCAGGAACTAATTTCCCCTTTTCCTTTCCTGGGGCTGAGAGTGGATCTGTGGCTCAGTCATACATATGAGGTCAACCTGAAGTCAGTGCTGTTGTGACAGAAGCAGTTTGCCCCTCTCTCTCATAGCCATGGGAACACAGCCCTGCCCTCTGCACCACCTCTAGCCCTCCTTGATTCTTGTCTTTTGGAAGTTCTTCTAACAAACTGAAACATAACAGGCCAGTTGCAAAGTGCAAATACAGGCATAACCTGATGTGGACAACACTGCACAGAGGATGGATAAGTTATTTCAATGGTAATGAGCTCTTGGATTTGCTGTTATTCAGTGTATCTTTTGAGCGATAGTTATTAGAATTATCACTTTAGAATCTGTACAATTCACTTGTTTCCAGCTCGATTCTTCCAGTGAAAAGGACTTCTGCTTATTTCCAGGCATTTCCTCTGCCTGTGTTTGTGTTCACACCACTAGGGCCTGTAGCTCCCTAATCCAGATGAAAACCTGATCCCATCCTCTGAGGCAATTCTCAGGCTCATCAAACTTCCATCCAATGGATTACATCAAAAGCACCAGTGCCAGCAGTAAAGATAAACAGAAGAAGCAAGTACTGGGTATAAGGCAAGACTTTAATCACAAGCATAAGCCAACAGTGAAAATGTGGCTTTTTCAATATGAAATATCTTCTCTGTGAAATTTTACACAGAACCTTAAAAACTATGCAGTAACACATACAGTACAAATGGTTAAAGGGTAAACACACATAGTTCATTATGGACTCATAAAGAACAAAACTCAGATGAGCTGGGTGATTCACCCCAACATTTCTCCTGACAATGATACTGAAATAAATATATATACACACACGAATTTTCTCATACTCTTGATCTGTGCAGTATGACCTTGTATTGAAAATCATTAGCACTCTATGTAGACTTCAGCATCATCTTAACTAACTCTTACTGACCTGATTAATTCAACATTCTGTATCGTAAATTATACCAAAGAAACACAGCATTTTTGAACAGATACTGCTTTGAACCATGTTGAGAGTATACACATGAGTGACTATTTTATAATGACAGGTATTGTATGTATTTGAGCCAAAACATTTACTAGAGACAGAAAGCTCTTATATTTTACTATATTAACAGGGTTCCTTTGCCAGGTGTTGCCTTTCTTCTCAGAATGAAACCGAATCATGCAATATTTTTAGTCACTGGTATTTGAAGGTCCCTCCTTTTAAACTGCTTCAGAGAGATGAAATGCCATCACCCTAAGTCACCTTGTCAAAAGCTCAGTGACTTGCACATATTCTTCTTCCACCTCCATAAAGAGCTATCAACAAGGCAGCCCTGTCTCCTGAGTTTACTAAAACTCAGATCAAATGGTCCTTTCATACTAGTATAATCTAGCTATGTACTCTTTTAACTTTAAAGCTTAAACAACTTTCCTGCAACAAAAACATAACGTTTTGGACACTTGAAACCATTACTATGGTCCATAACAGCTACTTTCATGTTTCAAATGAGTCTTTGACAGCTTTTAGATCTCCAGCTTCTGGTTGACATATCCAAATCATAGAAATGGGCAAAAACACATAAGGTAAATCTCTAGGGTATTTTGGTGGGGTTTTCTCTTACAATTCAGAAAGTTTTTCTTTCTGAGAAGTGTTACTGTTGAACTAGGGTTAAAATTTAGAAATATTTTTCATTCCAAGACTGGTCTAAAAAACCTGTAATATTGATTACAGATCAGAACACCATTTCTCATTCCACAAATAACTATTTATTGCTATTCATGATACATTCAGGAGGAAGTTACAATGAACACTGAATATCATTACTTCATATGAATTCTACAGTGAGATGGACTGTTAGGATTGCCAATGTCTTGCTTTAGCAATATTCTCCTTTTTAGAAATACAGAGGTGTAGAGCATCACATATGCTGGACATGTAATCTTTGCAGGTCACAAGTGTTACACTTTTTTTTTTAAATATTGATGACTACATTGTTAAAACTTTATCAAACAGAAACAGAATGCCTTGGAAGTCTATCAGTTCCACTGCTGCCAGTAAGAACTGCTGAGACAAGAAATTAAATGCTCGCACATATTGATTATTGCTGTTGATCTGTGAATTAGAAGATGCTGGATTAATTAATGTTGAAAATAAATGGCAAAAATGGAAAACATCAAAATGCAAGGATAGCAGCCATCCTGGACACTTCTGGAGAGAAGTAATAAAATGTCACACTCACAATTTTCCTATCAGACAACCAGGATCCAGTAGAAAAACACCATGGAAGTCTCAGCTTTCATCCCCCCAAATCGGAAGGAATTGGATGATAAGGCTCTACAAGACCAAATGAGCCTGTGTTTTGTAGGTGAGCTCTTCTTCCACATCAGCCTTCTAGGACTGGCTGACTTTGCAATTCCTGAGTGGGAACCATATACCCGAGAATATTTCATAGTTTTTCTTACTGCTGTTTCATTTTAATGTACCTTGAACCCAAAATACCCACGCAATATGCTAAGGTGAAGATTGCACTATCTAATAATTAAGATGAAAAAAATGTCTGCCTACATAGCAGGTAGACATTGAAGGATTACTAAATAACTCAGTTATGTGGAACTATGCACGAACTTTATTAGGCATTTGACTATTCAATATGCTGAAAGCATACCATATTCTTACTTAATACAAGTGACCTTTCATCTAGATCATCCTATTCTTTTATGACAGAATTTCTGCTAAATCCTAAAATTTCAATTGCAATATTTTCTTTTAACTAATGCTACAATGTTTGCCAACTGCAGCTATAATGGCAAGGACTACAATAAAAAAGTACACAAAATAATGATGAAGCATGACAAGAGAAGCCAAGGTGAAGTTTTAAAACCTAAACATGAATGTTATCTCCCATCCAGCATTCAGTCTTTGGAACTTACCTGATGCCCCAGCAAACTAACTCAGCTCACTGTGGTGAAAAACTTCTTGGGGTAAAGGGGACTTCAGGAAGGCTGGTGTTAGTGAGGAAAGCTGGACCACTCATTAGGGCTGCAAAACACTGAGGCTGCAGTGAGCCCTTCTCACAGATCCAAACACAATAGGCATTAATCCCTTGTAGTTCAGTGGGAAGCATAAGGAATCTGGGTAAGCCTGTCATGTCACCAGCACCAAAATCCTGTTACAGGATTTGCCAACTGGAAATCCAGCAACTATCCACCTCAAAGACAGCTGGGACAGGGCAAGATATCACCAGCTCTCTAGGTACTTGTCTCTGTGCCAGAAATCAGCCTTCCTGTAGGAAAGCAAACAGAAGAGGGAACTAATACTATACCTGTAATTCATTAATCATTAATCCCAGTACTATCAGATACTAATTCCCTAATAAGGCTACATAGATCTGAGGAGGGCAACAGCACCGCCACACTAACTAAGCAATCTTCCCACTCACCAGCGTGGCTTGGTTCGGGTGTACAACGCACAGCAAGCACCTGCCAAAAGCTACAGAACAACTGCTGTTTCCTGCTGTAACACCAAAAAATCCCAAGAAAGCACAAGCGTCATCAGAAGGTAAATCAAAGTATGTTAAACCCAGTAAAGAATTACTACAACCACACCTTAGTTCCTCACTGATCCATAACTGCATAACACAGAGAAATAAAAATGACAGTAAAAATGGTTGCAAGAATGAACAAAATGGCTTAGAAGTTAAAGCAGTATGAATGCAACAGTGTTTGATAACCAAACACAGGCCTTGTGCTTTGACTGTCACAGGCTGGCATCATTTTAGCCACAGCACAACCAGATCCTGAGAGACAGTAATGACTTTTGCAGCTCTGCTTAAAACCCTAAGGACTATCCAAATAAATACAGCTATTGATGAGTCCTGGAGGGAGATAGATCAAGCCTTCCTCAGGCAAGGATGTTCTAACCATCTGCTTGATAAAAGTAAGGGTATTACATGGAGACAGATACTTTCAATCAACATGGACATAAATTAATACTGCTCATTGAAACCAGAGTTTGACCACCTTCAGTCAATATCTTTTAGCTAATGCTTTAATGTTTGCAAACTGCAAGTGTAACAACAGCATAAACAAGATAAGGAGTAACCAAAACAATGCTATGGTATAAGGACTGATTTAAACGAGTGCAAGAAAACACCAGGTGTATTTTTAAATTTTGTTGAAAAAAAAGGATGAGGTACTAAACTAAGCTAAACACATAAATAACAAATTTTTAAAGATATATTTCATTTTCATGTGCTTTTATACTTACATTTCAAACAATTTCTCAAAACTGAAATAGCATTCTTTTTAAAAACACAGAAACTAAGGAAAAAAAATCCTTCTCTTCAGACAATACACCTACCACGTTTCTCCACACTTGCTTGGAAGAAACATCTATATGCATCTTTCATACTAAGAATCCCAGTCTTTAAGAAAAATCAAATCACTTGAAAGAAAAGTTCTACATAGACAAACCACAGTCATACAATTAAAAACATAGTAGTAATCTCCTGTGAATAAAACACTCCATGTTTATATTGTTAATGAACTTAATTACACTTCAACACCACCATCATGGTAATTATGTTTATGGATTCCAGCTCAACAAGCGCCTGGATTGTCCTGAAGTATGTAGATACAACCACTTGCAGTTGACTAAAACTTGAAAAAAAAAAACCCCAACCTTACGGAGTGCACAATATGACCTATGCAAAACACAGTATATTCAACAGAATATGGAAAAATTAAACTAGTCACGTCAGCAACACTGGAACAGCAGTTAGTAATATCTAGACATATTTGCCAAATTTAACTGTCAGGAAGCTCATAAAACTAAGAAAACTGTATTGCCAAATGAAATATTTATTGTAGTAGTATGATGACTCAAAGCATTTGACACTGTCCCATACAATACCCTTGTCTTTAAACTAGAGGGACATGAATTTGACAGATGGATCATTTGTGGAAAAGGCACTGGCTAGATGGATGCACTCAAAGGGTTGTGACCAACAGCTGGACGTCCAAGAGGAGAGCAGGGAGGTCTGGGGATCCTCAGGGGTCGGTGCTGTTTAACACCTTTGTCAGTGACAGGGATCGAGCGCCCTCGGCACATTTGCCAACACCACCGAGCTCTCTGGTGTTGTCACACTGGAGGGAAGGGATCCAGAGGAACCCTTGACAGGCTCGAGAGGTGGGTCTGTGAGAACCTCATGGTTCAACACAGCCCAGTGCAAGATGTTGCACCTTTGAAGCACAATCTCAAGGCAACGTGAAGCACAAGTATGGCTGGATGGAGAATGGATTGAAAGGAGCCCTGAAGAGAAGTATATCGGGGTGCTGCTGAATGAGAAACTTCAGTCAGTCAGCAATGTGTGCCTGCAGCTCAGAAAGCCTATTGTGTCCTGGGCTGCATCCAAAGCAGCACAGCCAGCAAGGTGATTCACCCCCTTTACTCCCACCTGGAGTACTGTGTCCAGATCTGGGGCCCCCAAGGTAAGAAGGATATGGATTTGCTAGAAGGAGTCCAGAGTAGGCCACCAGGATGATCAGAGGGCTAGAAGACCGCCCTCTGCTATGAAGATAGGCTGACAGAGTTGTTGTTCAGCCTGAAGAAGAGAAAGTTCTGGCAACACCTTAGAGCACCTTCCAGTAGCTAAAGGAAAGCTGAAGAGGAACTTTTTACAGGGACAAGTAGTGACAGGACAAGGGGGAATAGCTTCAAAGTGAAAGAGAGCAGGTTTGGATTACTGTATGATAAAGCACTGGAACAGATTGTCCAGAGAAGCTGTACACCAAACCTGGAAGTGTTGAAGGCCAGATTGGATGAGGCTTTGAAGCAACCTGGTCTCAAGTGGAAGTTGTCCTTGCCCATGTTAGTGAGGTCGGAACTAGGTCTTGAAGGTCCCTCCCATCCAAAAGAATTTTATGATTCCATGAAGCATTATTCTCCCTTACATTTCATTTTTCTCCTTTGTAAAATAAATTGTGCCTTTCACAGTTCCTAGTAATTTGCATTCTGAAGTCAAATCAACATACAAAGTAAGATGACTTACAAACTCTCAACTTTACATCTTCCTATCTAATTAGTGATTCAATCCCAACAAATCACCTCCACTGACATTTTGTTGACATCAGCAACACTGTTACAAAATGGCAATTTAAATCCTCCAATCTGCCACAAGGAAACCAATCTGTGTTTCACCAAAGGACCAACAGTTTCTACTACATTCCATGAAATAACATTTTAATTAAAAGCAGACTTTTGCATTGCAATGGAATTATGGGATTGAACGCTAACAGCAGCAATAAACGTGCCAAAATATAATTAGAAAGAAACTTGAAAACTCCCAATCTTCTCTTACATTTTAAATTACAAAACTCTGATTTTCAGCTCTGGAGGACTTGATTAAAAAAGCATTAAATTACTCAGGAACAAAAGATAAAATTAGATGTATCATGCTCATGGCTTTGGGATAAAAGGTTAATGCTATGCTCTTAACCAATTCTACCTGTAAAATATTGTGAAAATAAATAGTAGCTGCCTGTAATGCCTTATATTTGCTGCACTTCACAGAATCACAGAAATGGTTTGGTTGGAATGGACATTAAAGCTCATCCAGTTCAACTCCCCTGCCATGGGCAGGGACACCTCTGACTGAAGGGGACTGCTCTGCGTCCATTCCAGCCCTGAACACCTTGAACACCTCCAAAGAAGGGCCATGAGGATGGTGAAGGGTCTGGAGGGGAAGCCACATGACAAGAGGCTGGGCTCACTTGGTTTGGTCATCCTGGAGGAGACTGAGGGGAGACATTGCAGCTTTCAACATCTTCATGAGGGAAAACAGAGGGCCAGGTACTGATCTCTTCACTCTTGTGACCACTGACAGAACTAGAGGAAATGGCCTGAAATTGTGTCAGGGAAGGTTTAGGCTGGCCATCAGGAAAAGGTTCTTCACCCAGAGGGTGGCTAAGCACTGGAACAGGCTCCCCAGGGAAGTGATCACAGCTCCAGCCTGACAGAGTTCAAGAAGTGGTTGGACAATGCTCTCAGGCACAGGGTGTGACTCTTGGGGTGTCCTGTGCAGGACTGGGAGTTGGACTTAACGATCCTGATGCGTCCCTTCCAACTCAGCATTTTCTAAGATTCTATGATAATACATTCCTCCTCCAATCAATTAAACTACTCACAAGAATCCATTTACATCTGGCAGTATGCACAATACAAATCACCGAAGTTTACATTTCAATAGAAATAGCTGTAGCCCACTAATTATTATAATGTGCCTGTCGTAACAAAAACGCAGCGCTATGTGTTTTACAAGTAAACCCTTGTGCTCCAGTGTCTAAAACATCTCTAAGCATGGAAAGGAAAAGAAGGTTATCAGGAGGAAATAACATGTATTCAACAAGAGGAAATCACGTGGGACCAATCTGATACCCTCCCACAGTGGCATGCCTGGCTTTGGCTAATGAGGACAGAGAAGTGGATGTTGTCTACCTTGACTTCCACAAGGCTTTTGACACTGAATGCCAGAACATCCTCACAGGAAGGCTGTGAGTTAGATGAGGAGATCATGAGACCAAGGGAACTGAGAACTGGCTGAATGGCAGAGTTGTGACAGGGGCACAGAATATACACTTTTACCATTTTTTTGCTCTATCACAACACATTCTATTATGTCACTTGTGAACTCTAGCCATCACCAGCTGATAACTGAGTTATCAAACATATATATATATACACACACAGAAGTCAATTCCTGTTGTATTTTCATGTCTCTGACTTTAATTTCATATATTCTACATCTCTTTCACTACATCATAAAATACATGTCCAAATAAATAGCACAAAATCAAAGGCATGAGGTAATGAAACAAACTGATGACAGAGGACTGTGACCAGATGGTAACTCAACAAAAGGAGTGACAAGAATAATGAAGACCAGAGTAGGAGGTAAAGGAAAGTTCTAGGATAAATCTCCCACTGTATTATTTCCATATAGAACCCCACTGCAATTCAAACTCAGATTACTTTTTGCAGGCAACAGTACACACATGAACTACTAGTTGTGAACAAAACAACAAGGTCTCAGAAGTAGTTTAGAGAACCAAGAACTTGTTAGTCTCAGAATCTTCCAGGAGTTAAGGAAGACAGGTTTTTTTCAGCTACAGCTGACTCCTACTGGTTTAGACCAATGGAGCAGGGTGATGAAGCACCAAAAACCTAGTGAAGCTTTCTAGAGGAAAAAAAGCAACATTTAGAAGGAGGAACAAAAGCTACAATTGAAGCCCAGGATGGTTGTAATCTAAACACTCCTGCCCCAAAGAAATCCAGTGGAAATCTGGCAGAAGCCTTGAAAGACAGCTCACACCTGCCCATGGAAAAGATCTGACAAGAACTATTTGCAGTAAAGGGCAAGAGTCCTTAGATTCCATACAGCATGACCTGGAAATAAACTGAACAGTCCAGAAAGTTAATAAAGGTATTATAGTACACATAATTTTTTATATTTTTTTTTGTAAAGTTGTATTTTAGGTATAGTATTTTTGTTCTACAAATTTTACGTCTGAGATTGAGCTACTCTCTACGCATTCAGTATATCTGGCTGCAGTCAAGGCTAAGAGTTGGGCTGAATAGCCTCCTTTCAGCCTCAGTAAAAAAGGAACATTAGGTCTTTTACACAACAGCTGAAAAAGCAGAAAAAGGAAGAAAAAAAAAAAAAAAAAAAAAAAAAAAAAAAAAAAAAAAAAAAAAAAAAAAAAAACAGGAAAAAATGCTGTGCCTGTGATTCCAGGAGAGAGTTTCATGGGTTTTTCTGGGTGGTTTTTTTTTTAATTTTAAGGGTTTTTTTTTTAGTACAGTACTTGCTAGACAGGCAGACTTGAAAACATCAGCAAAATAGCTACTTGTTGCACTTTGTTTCTACTCTGCTCAAGCAAACGAGCTCTGTTTACATGTTTTGTGTAAATAAACAGTCCTGCACACACACACACAAACTCACAACCTTCAAATAATATATTTCTCTTCCTGAGAAGAACAACTTGGCAAAGTCTCAAGTATTAGCTATCTTCTGGGCACCTAGAGTAGAAATAATACATGCCAGATTTTCTGAATACTGATGTCAGATAGCCAGATATTGACTAACACACACTGTGGCTCTGTGTCTTTTGCCTGCTCAGCTACCTTGCAAAAGAACTGAGCAGTATCTCCATGTCTGCAGCCCAGATTAACAATTGGCCTTCTAGTCTACCTCAAAGACATTGTTTTGTTTAGAATGAGAGTAATATGATTGCTTTTGCCTTTTTTAAACTGGCATTTTTTGCCCATTATTATCAGACATCTCTTTTCTGGACCAGACTACAGAGAAGTGGGATATGAGAGAGTTTATGCTTCAGAAGTATTTACTGTTATTATGCATCTCTGTGCTACCTCAAATGGATTTTGTGACAAGCACAGATACTGGTTCAGCAAGGTAAGTAGCACCGCTTGGTTTTGGTCATGCCTGAGCTTTTCTTCAGTAGATGTATCAGCCTGACACATCCAGCAGTGTAAGTCTGACACAGAGAGTAGGTATCTAACACATGAGCTATCTAGTATCTATCATTACTCTTCCTTTCTAGGAACATAGGTCTAAAAGCTAAATAGGAGTTAAGCAGTAGACAAAACTCTGTAATATCAAACTTTCAGGAGACTGAGAAGCAGTAAGCATTTATGCATTTCATGTCCTCAGTTAATTTCAATCTTTTGGATGCCCATATCAGATGGCCAAAAATCCATACAGACCTAGATCCAGTTTTGACAGGTGCTACTAGGTCCCTGGGAGACCAGTGTTAGGTTATCTGATTAAAAGCTAACCATAATAAAAACATATCCAGCAAGAACCAGAAGCAAAACAACAGGTCAACCCTAACAACCTCAAGAGTAAAAATGGGAGCATGTGAATCAGCTACTCCTACGACTATCAATTAGACCATATTCCCCCACTGTGAAACCTACCAAGATGAGTCAAAACTCCTCCCAAAAAACACCTTGAAAACTAAAGGTTATTGCCTTAAGGGGTATGGGATTTATTATGGGATGCAGGGAGGAAGAATATTTTGGGACTGTGTAAAACTTACCACAGTACTGTGAGAATAAGCAAGATGCTATGAAATGTTCAGAGGAAGGCATTAGATATGGAGGAGGACTGGTATAAAAGTGGGTAAGGGAGAAATAAGTAAGGGAAAATAACAAGGAAAAAGGATAAATTGCGCAGGTCCAGTACAAATGAGCATCTGCTCTGTGCGCTTGTCTGACTAAGCCCTGCCCTTGTTCATGATAGTCCATCCTATATTGTCATTAAACCCTATACCTGTACCCTTTGTGGATGCACTTTCTACTTGGATTGTGTATGTGTGAACTCAAGCCAATTTCAAGTCATACTGGCCAGCAGGTAAATAAGGTCCATGTGCCAGCAACAGGAGTGAGAAAATGAATCTTGAGGGCTTATGTGTTACCAGGCTAGGAACTACTTAGAGCATTTAAAATTGGTTGGGAGGGCTTTATGTGTGAGTTTCTGCAAAAATTCCGCAAGTGGAATTTTCTACCAGTCTACCAGTGGTAGGAACTCCACTGTAAGGAGATGGAAAGGAGGAAAAGGACTGGGCTGTCCATGTGGTTCTTGCCTCAGTGCTCTGTGTGTTTATGTGGGTGCCAATAAAAGCCCTGGTTTGAGTCTCTGCTGCCCTGCATGGCCAGCTGTGTATGCATCTTCTGTACCGTGAGTGTGTGCATGCACACACACCTGGGGGAATCCACACTCATCTTCTGTACGTGAATGTGTGCATGCACACACACCTGGGGGAATCCACGCTCATTTTCTGTACATGAGTGTGTGCATGCACACACATGGGGGGTAATCCACACTCAACTTCTGTACGTGAGTGTGTGCATACACACACACATGGAGGGGAATCCACACTCATCTTCTGTACATGAGTGTGTGCATGCACACACACCTGGGGGAATCCACACATCTTCTGTACATGAGTGTGTGCATGCACACACACCTGGGGGANTCTGTACATGAGTGTGTGCATGCACACACACCTGGGGGAATCCACACATCTTCTGTACATGAGTGTGTGCATGCACACACACCTGGGGGAATCCATGCTCCTCACTGGCTGGCCCTGGGGTCACAGCAGTCCTGCACTTACCTATTTAGCTACACAGCAGATGTTGCTCCTGGGACACAGAGCCCTCCATATTTGGCTACCTCTAACAACTGGCATGGCTAAAAGGACACATACTTTGAGCAAGCTTCTTAGCAAAGCTATCAGTAACACTTCAAAGGTGAAGTGTCTAAATCCGCCTTAGATTTGAGTTTGAGGTAGTCTTTAAGACTTTTAGTTGCAGACCTTTTAAGCAGTCCCAGCATCTGTTGGAACACCATGCAGTTTTGCTAAGGCATTTTTTTAAAGCACTGAGTATTTAAATGATAGTAAAAAAAATGTATTGGCATTCTCAGGCACTGTCCTGCTTCAACTGGATGACTTTGGGTTCTTTTAATAGCCCTTGAAATTCCTATGTGCTAAACACATTTGAAAAGAATCTTGACCAGTTCTTTCCTGTGTGTTTTCTTTCCAAGCCAGAAAAGTAACACAAATAAAGCAGATATACAGGTGAAAAAAGTACATATAAACTAAACTACAGGAACATATTCAGTAAGATTACCTTGGGGAAACCTGTGAAGAGCTTTCCATAAAGAACAACACGACTTCTAAATATTAATGGTCTACACAAAAAAACCCCATGTATTCACAGGCCGCATACTGCGGTTGCGGTGCTCAAGGAACAGGGTCTAAGCTAATTCATTGTGTAGTAATCTACTCACAAATACCAAGAATTCTTGAGAGAAAGAGTTTTTCCTTGATCACCAATAATTTCTTTGTAAGTTCATTCTTTTCCTCTGGTTGTGGAACCCAAGCACTCTGAGGATGGCTATATCTCTCTTCATTTAGCTTTCTAGACTAATACTCTGAAACATTAATTACCTGGAAAGAAGCCAAGTGAGATTTCTAACTAAGTCCATGAAGACTGTTTGTACTCTTATTTATAACAGAATGAAAGGCTTTAATTGATAAAAATGTACTTCAGAATCACTATGGTTGATGAGATCTTTTTCATACCTTAGGGAAGTCTTGGTCCAAAGCTGTATTAGTCTTCTTGGAAGCTGGCACTTCTCATAGCTAAGACACCAAGCAGCAGTGGAAATTCCTGATTCATGTCACATATGCAACAGGAGCTGTCAGAAAGGCTTTACACTGTCATACTGGGGATGACAAAGCACCACTCAGAGGAAACCACCACACGTGGTCTCCTAAGGGTAAGGTAATCCTTTTATAGAAGGATTCATAAAGAGCAGAGCTAACTCCAAACATCTTCCATTCCAGTTCATGGCATGAAATAAACAGAGGTGGATAGAGTCTGGTATGTGAGCAGAGCAGGAACTGAATGCTTCTATGGACAGTAGCTGCAACAGCTGAAGACAACAATGAGAATCCAAAAGTCTTGATGCTGGATACAGAATAACAGAAGAGCTATCCACTGAAACCCACAGACATTGCAAACCACCTTTCCATCTCCACCAAAAAAAAAAAAAAAAAAAAAAAAAAAAAAAAAAAAAAAAAAAATTCTGGATATTCTGACACAGCAGTTGCCAGAGAAAATAATGCTGTCTCTTTATAGCAGTATTAATTACAAAAATAATACTTCCAGTTTCTGCTAGAACTACTAAAAGTTAAGCTTTGGCAATGCAGGGCAGAAATGTAGTTTAATAGGAGTTTCTGCTGCAATAATATGACCTTCTTTGCTCCCAACAAATACACACACACTATTGCCATTCACAGTAGTACTGAGCAACAGAATTAAGGATGAGCCCTTGCCTTCTTAGAAAAGCTGTGACCATTCCAGTAGGTTTGGAACATAGGAAGTTGGTCCATGAAAACAAGGCACTGAATTCTTAAAAGGTTTCATGTTACTCCAATGACATTTTACCAAATAAGAAATGGGTTCAAGAAATTCTCCTTTCCATGGAATTAGACTACTCCAAATCTTGGGAAAATAAATCTTGAAGATTAACCAGTAATAAAAATGTTTCACAACTCTCAAGAGAAGAAAGTACAGTTTAGTAAACATGGGTATCACCAATTTATGGCCATTTATTATATTAACAGATACCAAGACAAAATTAGGACGCTTATTATCAATACAGAGAAGTTATTTAAAGTGCCTTTATTAAACACAATGGTCATAACTTCATACAAATAGAACATCTACATGAGATGTGGTTCTGGTTTTGAACATTGTCCAGTCAGGAAAGAGAAGCAATCAACCAGCCTGAGTGACCTAAAGCTATAACCAGACAAGAAAAGCTATATAGATAAATTTGGTGAAGAACATAGGCAGAGCCTGGAGCTGCATACATTTCTTTGGAAACTGAAGCTTTAAAGACTAAAAAGAGAGAAAGAGAATGAAGCAGAAAAAAAGGAAATCACAGTTCACTATCCATCTAGTCATAAATATCAGCATGAGTTTGGCAGGCATCCTAGATGAGATAAATTTCAGATCTTTTTTTTAAGGTAACAGTGACTATTTAGATTTTGTCAGAGATCACCCAAGACTAAAAGTGAGTTTTGAAGAAAATACAGAAGCACCTAAGGCAAATACTGATTCAGGAGTGTAAAATTCCTGAAGAAAGAACTAGTAAGACTTTCTGGTCACAACACCGTTTGGACAGTATTTTTCAGTCCACTGGAAAGTTCAGATATCCTCCAAACTGTACAACAGGATTCACATTAAGTCAAAAGCTGAGAGATGGCACAGTTTCCTGATAATATGTTTGTAACACAAAATATGCAACAAAATGGAATGCTTAGATTTGCATGCATTTGCTTAGGATGTTCCCAGCATCCCTCAGTAACTACATGAATTCTAGATCAATGAAAATACATGTATCACAACACAGCAAATTCAATTAATTACATTAATGTCTAAACATTTTATCATTGATTTGTAAGTATATCATATGAATATATGCATATAATATGAAGGTGCAGAAAACCACGAATTAATTTATCCTGTAATACACTATAGCAACAACAGAAATGCAAAATCTGGGCACAGATACATATCATTTTATGCAATCTATCAGGAAACATTCCTTTACCTTCAACCTAGGGGCTGAAGTGGACATTTTAGTGAAGGCATGACCAAGACAGTGATTAGGCAAAATGTTACAAGTCATGAAACTGACTCAATCTGTGATACCAAAGGGTTTGCTTAAAATGATCCATTACTTTTTTCCAGACATTTTACCCTGAGATAGAACTGGTTAGAAAGTATATTGTTCAAGTCACAGTTTTCAAATTTTCTATATATCTTTTTTCCTAAGCCATTAAATAACTGTGTTCAAACCACCACTGGACTGCTTGAGTTAGTTTCCAGTGAACAGTTCTCATACAGGAAAACCTCATACAACACTGCAGAACTTTCCATCTCTCCCTTTCAGAAAATTCTCTCATTTTAGTTCCAACAGGAACTGACAAAATTTGAGATTTTAGTTTTCAGAAGGTATATTAAAAAATTCCCTGTAATAAATACCTCACAAACACCTGCATGATGAAAAATTGTTAATCATTAAAAAAAAGAAAAAAGAAAAAATTAAGTAGTGCACAGGCCATCTGAGTAGTAGGGATACTAATGATAATATTTCACTTGTTATTAAACATCGAAGTACATAATTTTTTACCTATGGCAGAAATTCCAGACAGAGAAATAAACCAAGTCTATCCCTGAAAATTAAAATACACTTAAAATTCTCAATCTTTTCGAAGAGGCACTACCAACCCTATAAAACAGTACAGTGTCCACTAAAAATATTCCCCTCAAGTGAAAAATAAGCTCCATAAGTGGTTATTTCTATATAAGCTATTTCCATTTTTTTCCTACACAAGGACAATGGCATATTGCAACATTCCTTGTCTCCACATCCCTTTCATTTTTCACTTAAAAGCCTTACGTGCTAAAACAAGTGAGATTGTGAAACCTTTAATATGAAAACCACACAAAACATAGGATTTCTTTTGGTCCAGAAGTGGTAATCTAAAATTAAGCACCTAGTCTGAGAGAGCTATACAGGTACACTGTCACCCAACAGAGTTGGTGGTAGAATAAAGTACCTCCCTGGACAAACAACTTAAGGCCCACACTAAGATAGGATGATTTTCTTTCTATTTCTGAGATAAAAGACAGTAAGTAGAATGGGAGGGAAATACATACTGGTCACCATATATAAAACAAAACATAAAGGTTACAGTTTTATGACCATTAAAAACAGATTTGAACTGTCCTGAAAGGGAAGATGTGGAACATTTTTTTTATCCTATTAAAAAGAACCAGCAAAGCAGAAAGACAGCTAAAGAAAATTTCATAAATGTGTTTGAAAGTTACTGAAACTGATGAAATAATTGCATTATTCTGACAACTATTTTTTTTTCAGTATTAGTTACATAAATAATGGAATCATTATAATACCCTATTATTTAACAATTATTCCAAACCATTTATCTGACACACAGCAGTATCAGCTTATGTTTCATGTTGTTAGCTGATGGTTCTACTTTTAAACATTATTTCTATATTTATTACAAGTTACACTTCTACTTTAGAAGTAGTGCTTCCACAACTAAATTAAAACAAGAAATACACACACACAAGAAGAGAATAAAAAAATTCCCTGATGTTCTGAAACCCAAAGGAATCTTTCAACATCGTAACTTGTTTTACAATCCCTCCTCTAACAGCTAACATTAAGTCTCCTAGAAAAGGAAGCAGACAGTACTCAGCTTCCATCTTTTTCCTTCCTTCTCATTATTTCAGATTTCTTTCTCCTTTATTTTATCCCTGAATGCCTCCTTGGCATGATCTGATGAAGAAACTATGTAAACGCAGTGAGAAATACATTAATTTGCTCTGCAAATATGAATTACAAAGATAGAGTGGTATACATACCCCAAGACTCAAAAAAAACCCCAACAAAAAGCCAAACCAAAATCACCCTTATTTCTTAAAACTTGCCTGCACCACCTGACACCAAATACTTCCACATACTGATTCATACAAACTTGTAATTTCAAAGTATCTTCCCTTTCCTTGAGGTATTTATGAAACCCCTCAAAATCATGAAAATGGAATTATATACACACCAGCTACCTTCTTTAACACTGTTCACAAGTGGCTGCTATTATTTTTTATAAAAAACACTGAAGCAGAAACTCAAAGAAACATGCATATGCAGCTTTTGTAAAAAGAAGGAAAAAGAGCAGGTCAAACACTTCAGATTGATCAGCCTTGCTAATAACCTTTATCAGAAAATGCTCCATGGTCAAACTGTACTGCTGACACAAATTTGGAATCCAAAATCAGAGGCAAAGGAATAACAAGCTCTTTGTCCTAAAATGTGAAAAAGAAAACGACTGCATACATTAGGTTTGAAGTCTTAAGAGTATCAAGTCATCCAGGTGAAAGAATTAACTTTACTCAAAAAGAAACAGAAACTTGCCAAGACTTCCACACAGCCCCTAAAAAAGGGAAATAAAATAAAATAAAATCCTGTGCAGCTCAAAGCATGCACTGTACTGTAGATGAGAAGACTGCATAACTCATACACCTGAAATGGAAGTATTTTTACTTTCCTGGAGGGCTCCCGAAATCCCTCCCTCATTTGGGTGCTGCTATTTGCTTCTTCAGGAATTGGACCAGTAACCTCATGCAGCCCCCAAGGAAACACAAAGAATACGGGGGTAACATGGTAGTTTAATTACTACTTATTAAATAAGGAAACCAGGTGAGTATCACATTGTAAGCACACTGTAGGAAAACATATCCATGGTCTCCTTAAGGCTCAGACATGCAAACAAATCAATTCAGCGACAGCAGCTGCCGTGGGTTACCTGATCCACCGCCCAGTCCATGTGCACACACGCGTCCGCAGTTACCTGGGTTACCTTATCAACAAGGAACCAGGACTTTGGCCCAGGGCAGCATTAACTACTTGGAAATTTAGGACATAGAGATGCTGTCTGATTGTATTTGCTAATGAAATATCCCATAGCACACCAGAACACAGGTATCTTAATCTCATCACCTCAATTCTGCAACTTCAGTTTTTCTAGGGAGAAGGTAAAGGGAAAGGAAGGATGCATCTATGAAAAATGTCTCAGGTTTGTATTGATTTACTTTTCAAGGCTGCCAATGTCTTTAAACATTTCAGACGGTCCTCAACATAAAGGTTCAACTTTCTTGTTAATGTCTCCTGAAAGGTTCCTAAAATCATTCCTAAGGTTCTTAAAAAAAAGGTTCTTAAAACTATCCTAAGAGAACACTGCAGGATTTCTAAAATGCTGAGCCTCCATAACAGCCAAGCCATCCATTACATCCCAGCTTTCTTCTCATCAGTAAGATGTGACAGCATGTTGAACTTGCCAAATGAGCAGGAAAACCTACAAACACTAAACTGTCTTGTAATCTGTTGGTCTAAACAAAGACCAACCAAAGAAGGAGGCAAGTAATGGGCTTCTGTCTCATTCCTTCTCTATTCCCATTTCATCAGTCTCTGTAAGTGCACAGAGCACCTCCTCTCCCCTCCCCTCTGGCTATGCAAGCGCTGTCTAGCAGCCTCTGCTAGCGTGGAAAACAAGAAACAAGCCATGGACTCTTTCAGATCTTCCACACAGCATTCCCACATGGAGAACTCAAGCTTCGCAAGAAGGCCAACCACTAGGAGCAAGGATAAAAACCAGCAATAAATAAATAAATATGCAAGAATTAATTCCCTTTCTATGTTTTTCAAGAACATGCATATTCTCATGTCTGTATGGCATAAACACACACTGCAATTTCTCTACAGAGCAGATAAGGCCAGTTTAACAGTTCAGACATTCAATATTATAATTATTTCTTTTTAAAAAATCTAGTATATTAATTTTCAAAGAGCCTTGAAAGGAACTGGCAGCTAATAGGATAGACAGCACTGTTTCATAACAGCTTGCAAAAAAATTCAGTCTATTTTTAGATAGATGAAAAGAATGTGTTTTTTTTTTAAAAAAAAAAAAAAACCTCCAAGAAAATAAAGATGTTTTCATTTATAACTGACCACGCAGCTGATCTGTCAAACCAATCTCCAGGTGAAGAGTACCATATATTTAAATCCTCAAAAGAAATCTCTATGCATATACAACAGCCACTTTCAATCTTTATTGCATGATAACACATCATGCTGCTAAAACAATCTTACTTTTTAATGAATCACATTCAAATGAATCTCAAACAAATGAATCTTTTTCTAATTGTGTGTTATGGTCCTTTAAAAGGATATCTTCATCTAGGACTACCATTAGTTCAACCATGAGCATGTTCTGCTCAAAATCAGACTGATCAGATGTCAGGTGCTGCATAACATTCATTTTAATAAAATAAGTATCTGTATAATATACCAAATTCCCAGACAGCAATGTCAACTGAAGTCTTTCCAAAAATCAAGTTAACACCTGTTTCCTTGACTATTTTCACTCCATCATCCTCCCTGTTACCACCACCATTTTATGAGTCTTGTATTTAAAAATTTTAGACATAGGAGTGGGATAAAGATTAACAAATAAACATTTGCATTTTCTCTCCTCATTCTTAATTTTGAACATGTAAATACTAAAATTCCTCTCAAAGCTCTTCTTATATTTCTCCATTTTGGAAAGGTGACTTAACACCCCATTCCCCCCCACCATTTTCTGTATCTCTCATTGCTGGTATTTTGTTATAACTACAGCTGGTGAAAGGCAATGCAGTTTGCTTCTACGTATCGTACATAAATATACTTATAAATCAAATTAAATTGCTCATTTTGGTTTTTCAAACCACCCATGCCACACAGCACTCGTTGATTTTGAAAGATGTCTTAAGGAAAGATGTTTCCTTAAGATAGCATTCAGTGCCTTATCATGTCTCTCTATGCTGAACCATTCAATAAAATAAACTTTAGATCGTGATTTCAGCCTAACACAGTTTGAGAGCTTAAAATTAATAGTATTTTTTTTGCCAATGTCCAATATTAGAAGAGTGAAATAAAACATTCAGAGGGTCTTTTGCATACAGCCAAAATGTTTACTGTAAATAATGGGGGGAAATGGTATTACGTGTCTCTAGACTGAAGCAGTTTAAAAAATAAAAATGCCCTAAAATGCAGTTGCAAGCAAAACAGAAGTGAGCAAGGCTGATTTATTCGAAATCAACAAAACAACCACAAGAGGCTATTTCACGTCAGAAGACTTAAATGTACATTTAGTACCTTTAAGTATTTCTCTAAAAATGAAACAGCTACTTGAAATAGCACTAATCTGATTGACAGATAAAATAATTGCTTTAAAAACACTTCTGAGTCATTTTGTCCTTACCTGCAGGCATGAACCATTACTGCATGCAGCGACTGCTCCATTTCCTAGCACAGACTTGAACAGGGATCACATCTATCTTACAGAATGTGACTAATAGGGGGATTTGCGATTCCTGAGCTACTTTCCAAAGGACACTCCCTTTTCCACATAACAGGGCACGAATCGCTCGGCCAAGTTCTATGTGCTGCCCACGTGAAGGGGCAGCAGCGCGGGCAGCGCGGCGGGGTCTGCGCGATGCGCTCGCATGACGGGCGCGGGGTCTGCACCAGCCAGCCCAGCCCGCCCCGCCGCGATCCGCATGCTGCAGCCCGCGGGCTCCGGGGCGCAGCCCGGCACCGGAACCCCCGGCAAACGCGCACAAAGCTCGACCAGAAGGACAGGCTGGGTGGGCACGGTGCGAGATCCAGCATGCAGCAGGCGGACAATGCCAGCAGCCCCGCGGAGGCAGAGGGAGAAGCCCCGCGTTCATGCGGACGGGGATGCGGCCGTACCTTTCTGGAGAGGACGACTTCTCAGAGTTAACTGACATCAGCAGCTCAGTCTTCTGCTTGATTTCTGGAAAAATCAGAAAACGTTCACCACCGACACCGCCTGCCCTCGCCTTCCGGAGGTCTCGCTTCCCTGCGCCCTTTTGTCCGCCGGAGGCCCGGGACGCGGCGCTGTGCGAGGCCGCCCAGCCGCGCTCGGAGGGCCGGGCCCGCGCACATGACCGCGCACGGCGGGCGGAACCATCGCCGAGCGGGGGGCGCCGCTCCGAGCCCGAGCTCGCGCGGGCACCGCGGGGGCCGCGCCACCGCTGCCGCCGGCGGGGGGGGCGCGGAGGGTGCCTGCCGAGGGGAAAAATGCCGAAACAAAGGATTCCCGGCCCGGATCGTCTTCTCGGGTACCTCGCTAAGGGTTACTGCACACCCGCGAAAGCCTCCAGATGAAAAGATCTGAAAAATATGGCTCTTTGAATCATTTTTGTCACAAAAAGCGAGGTATTAAATCACCACTTTCACACACGGTTGAGAAACCAGAGGTGGAAAACGCTAGGCCACCTGAATTTTGGTTTTTAGTGGTCTTCCTCTAATGTCCCCCAAATACACTTTGAAAAGTAATGTTTCATTTTCCTTTTTTTTTTTTTTTTTCCTTTTCTTTCTTTTTTAATACCTAGTAAGGCACGCAGAGGGTGGCTGGGCTCTGGAACAGGCTCTCCAGGGCAGTGGTCACAGAACCAACCCTGGCCGAGTTCAAGAAGCGTCTGGACAAGGCTCTCGGAATGGTGCCATGAATGGCCAGGAGCTGGTCTTGATGATCCTGGTGGCTTCCTTCCAACTCAGCGCATTCTGTGATTCTGCCATCACCAATGGGCTGGTACCTCGCTACCGAAACGCCGGCAGCACACCCCGGCACGGACACCCGGCGTGCTGGCACCAAGGGGAGATGCACCCTGCCACTCGCTTCACAAGATCCTGTCGAGGCAGGACAGAGACTGCTGAAAAGTGAATTCACCAGGAGCTCTGGAGTCGAGAGGTTTGTGACCCAAAAAAATGGAAACAACAAAGTCAGGGATGCGAGCATCATTTTAAGATCGTAGCCTCGCCAGAGACCGTAGTGCCACCTATGGTAATACTGGTTAAGACCTGAGCAACATTACGTCCACTTAATAGCCACAGTAAACCTGAACTGTTTGGGATTAACCATTCCACAATGGGAGACCTTCAACCTGACTTTTCTTTCTCTCTTCACACATAGCTCAGGTACAAAGCCACAGAAATTTCTGAAAACAAGAGAAACTGCGTAACTAGATTTATCTCTTTTTTTTCAACCAAAGTTGAAACAAGAATATTATTACTATCTGAATGAGTTTATCACTCTCATGCTGTGGTGGAAGGCTTGCAAGATAGCAAGTGATCATCACCTTTTTAAGCATCTGGCACTTGTTCTTCCCAAAACATACTGATCAGAGGAACCTCCAAGAATCATCTCAGTTCTCACATCCAAGGTAGATGCTTCTCAGATCTTTGAAAACATGTCTGTGAAATGTCAGTATGTTCAGAACTGGCTCCACTGCATGACTGCAAATATCATAAAAAAATTCTTTTACCATTGCCCCTTCCAGGCAGCAAGTGGTCCTACAGTCCCAACTACTGGGATACTCACATCCCAATGCAGGGATGAACTAAAGTTCATTTCCCTACCACAGACCCTTGACAGACCCTTAATTCCTTCTGAAGATGCTTAAAAATTAAAATTAATTACATAAACATAATAATATGGCAGGATTTTATAGCAAAACAAAATCCACAGAGTTTGGAATGAACTGATCAAATTATTTATTCCACATAGGCCTTGCAATGGATGTCAAAAGATTATTATACTAATATTTTACTGCTAACAGTACAAGATGTTAAAAACAAATCCAAGATTTAAGTTATTTCACTGCAAACTTTGAGTTCCTAGATTCTCTACAAGATGCACAGACATTTCTCCATGTCGTCATAGCACATAATCTAATTTTACATAATTATAGTAACCAAGTGACAACAAAGACTTATTTAATATAGCTACAAGAAGAATTTAAATAAAATGAGACCTCATAGGAAAAAAATTCTAATGTCTTAATAAGCATTCTCCACAATTAGATAACAGTTTCATCACAAGGTTTTGGGGTTTTTCTTTCCTCTGTTTCTCCTTCTGTCAATTTGAAGTATTTTCTTATTTAGGATTTACCAATCTTCTGTCTCTGCTATTTGAGATTTTTGCAAGTGGACCCCTTTTGTTCATTTTTAAAAACAATTCTGTACCTTTACACATCCATAGTGCACCAGCAAACTCAGGCTGATACCATCACTATCACTCATACAAAAACTGATCTTGGGAATAATATCACCAAAATAAGACATATGGCTTTTACACTAAGTACCTTTAGACCATAAGAGAATAATGGCTGCAGAAACAGCAATGTTCTCATTTGCTTATTTTGATTATTTGTAAGTTACATATCCAGAATTCTGGGATCATTTACAGAGTTTTTCAGAACTTAGAAATTGCATCCCAAGTCCAAATAACACAAAAACAGAAAAAAACCTTCTAACTGCAGTCATCGTAGCCCCACTCTACAGCCTTTGTGTCCAGAAGAATGCAAATTACACCAGTATTTGTTAAACTCAAAGTAACAGAAAAAGAAGAGAGGGAAAATGAAAGTTTTACAATTGAACAGCTCTTCCAGGAGGTTTCTTGGTTCATGACCATCCAACCTAACACAGAACTAACACTTCCACTTTCAGTTTACCTCAAGTACAGTGCCACAAAGGCAAATGCTGTTCAGGACCTACACCTCTTACAGATTCAAAGACCCACACCTTTAATGTGTTCCATGAGTGAATTCAGTAACTGTACTGATCAGCACCCAGAGATACAGTGAACCTCTGCTTAGTGAGCAAGCATTTACATCTTCACTGAAGAGTTTTGGGTTGTCCTAATTTCTGAGGCCACAAAAAGATAGCACTCTACACCACATGCAGAACAGATCCTAACACTGACTGAATAAAAGTTAAAGATGAATGAAAATTAGCGCTTGCACATCTCAAAGCAGCAGTTAATGCAGTAAATTTTCTCAGCTACAAAACAATAATAAATTCAGGTATGGGGTAGTATCGTTGTCACCAACTCCTCAGTGATTCCATGCACTTCATCAGCCCGCTTTGCACTGTGCACAGATCAAGTGGCAGACAACTGGCTCTCAGCCAACGCCTGAGAGAAGCAGATACACTGAGTCTCTAAAGCCATACTATTCAAGCTGTGATTGAATGAAAACAAAAACCAGAAAGGCTCTACACTGCCCAAAATGGCTTCCTAACCATCATGATTGGGTTTTTCCCAAACCAAAGCAAAGCAGAAACTAACCATAGGGTATTTTTAAGCCTACATCTTCTCCTCTGATATGTTCAAGTGGAAACTGTGTGTTAGACCAGAGAAAACGGCATCAGGTGAATTTAAAGCAGAAAGGCATTTGCTATGCCAAAAAAAACCAAAAGCTTGGGAAAATGTAGTCCTAGAAAGTCATGCTAGCAATTTCTAAACCCACGGGGGATTTGTCAGAGAGTATCATGCCAAAAGCTCCAAGCAACCTGAAGTTTCCACATCAAATCTAGAACAAATCACCTCAAAAATTGTAAGGGAAGAAACTCTCCACACAAGATGAAGAGAAATCCTGTAATTTTAGCAATATGAAAGAAGAACAAGAAAAAAATTGATGTGGGAGCTAGTGATCTCTCAGGGATATATACATAATCTGGAAAAAAAGAACACGAGCAGATTAGCCTGGAGTTTTGTTTATTTGTTTTATCAATTAAAAAAAAACACACAAGAGCTCTCCACAATTAAAAAAAAAAAAAAAAACATAACTGCTGTTTAAGCACAGATGGAAAAGTGTGGACAAGGTATATGGCACTGCACAAACTGTTCCCTGTGACATATGGGTAGATATCAGAGTCACCACAATTTCAAAGTCTACTGACAGAAGTCACTGTTTCACTAAAAATTTAATCATGTCTACCGCAAACAGATTATCTCAATGGTGTACAACATGTTCATCAGTCAAGATTAAAATATCTTACTGACAGTGCATGTATTAAATTTATCCAGGGCAGAGATCCACTGTTGCAGAACTCAACTAATACAGCTTCTTCCTTCTGCTACCCCTCTGCCTCTTGGGAGCAAAGGAAGAGACAAAGTAGCATCTAAACATAAGTACCTGCAATTTTTTGCAATGTAAACCCTGCCATACTAGTTTCCATACCTTCTTTTTAAATTAAATATTATACTAAACAGGTACAAGAAAAATATACTTCATTTTTAATTAATAGATAGGCTAGTCCACACATTTTGTTAGTATAATCTGATCATAAACTAGCAGGTTTAGTGCTTTTCTTCCATTTTCTGTGTAGTGCATGTGTTGGGACACGAGCTTGAGGTGCTGTTAGCCTTTCTTCTACACTATCTTTAAACATGTACTTCCTTATCAATATCCATCCTAGTCTATTCTCCACTGAATTTTCCATCCTTGCATCACAGCTACAGCTGCTTGGATCTCATAATTTGCATATAAAATCCTCCTCCTGCTGCAAGTTGACTACTTCCAGTGTTACTGTTGAAAGAAATAGTCCTGCTTCCCAAATGATTCTATGAAGACAGATCTGAAACTATTAAATCAAATTAATCAAACTGACTATTCTAAGTCATATTTCAGCCTAGAAGTCATGATATGCACTAGGAACTTTGGTATCAACGTGACTTTATGTGGACAGATCCATGTTTTGAGCTTTGGATAACTGTTATACAGGTGACATGCTAAACAACATAAAAGGCAAGAAATTTACATTCTCCTGATGAGGCACTGGACCCCAGACAAAACTAGACTGCTTTGCACACAACTTGAGAGGTTCACTACTTTATGTGGATCATGTATTTATTTAGATCATGTATTTTTAAAATAAATAATTCTAAAAGACTGCTAGAATCACAGGCTGTGCGAATAAAACAGGGGTTTCAAAATGGCACAAACACAGAGTAAGCCTAAATTTGATAAGCATATGAATACTAAATGGGGTAGTATGGAAGCATAAGGAGCATAATGACCCTAAAATAAAATCACCTTCCAGATGTTACTAAGCTTCTGAAGTGAGAAAAAAACAGTAGTTTTATGGACTTCTTCAGGTCTCTCATGCATAACATTCACATCAATACTGATACACAAGCCAGCAACTGTCTTACTGAAGAGTGATAGAAAAACTAGCTGTTTGCAATCTCCTCTTGAAGAGATTACATTAATATTCTTAGTATTATTCCTCTTCAATATGTTAAATAATATTTCTGCTCAGAGTATGAGGTCTTTATTATTACAGTAATTGCAATTAACTTTTACAATAGAACTTTTAAGGTTATGCCATACTCAAAATATTAAAATCACCATTTTAAGAAACTATTTACTTCCAAATGATAAAGCAAACTCTCTCTTTTCCTAAAGACATGTATTAGAAAAAGTAATATCAAAATGTGTTTTAAAGTGGAAACATTTTTGTAAGAATCATGTTTTAGTTACTGCTCTCAAGGTAAAGCATGTTTTGAAAACACACTGCCTTGTCCCACACACAACTTCTAGGGACCAGATAATGGAAACAAAGGGAAGTTTTTTTTCTATACACTGCACAAGTTCAACTACAGCTGGGTCCTGCTCATGCTCAGCTTGGCAGACAACACCTAGAAGTCAATATCTAATGATGGGAAAAAACTATAGAATTTTTTTTTTAAGTCTTTCATTTTCCCTTGCATAAAGGTAAGATGGATCTACTCAGTATCCACAGGTTCATTCAATGACTTAATGTTAGTAGTACTGACTCTTTTGGGGTTTTTGAGAAACTGTATGTTGCATCTGATCTTTTCCTAGTGATCTCAGAGCTACTGCCTTTTACATTTCTGATATACTTAAAACTACTGGAACCATATGCTCAGGTACATTTAAAGAACATATTCATAGTAATATCCCTGTTGTCCTTCTAAACTGTTTTCCATACATGAGCCATGGTTGAAAAATAATACTTTCACAAAATATTCTAAGGAAAACCTGACTTCCTTCAAAATGGCTGCTAGTCCCAGTGAGTACCCAAGAGTTAAGTCTAAAAGAACACAAAATACACAGATGAATTTGCCTTTTACTTGATTAAATAATTAAATTTTCAAATATATAAATATACATAATTCACGTAAGTTACACCTCTGAAGAATATTTAATAGTCAGATTATATATTATTAATTTTGAAGTAAGTTTGTAGATAAATTTGAGGAAGCATTAAAGAAGAAAACTTTTGGTATATGTTACAATTACTCAATAAATGGCCCATTATGAACATAGGGAAGTAGAATAACCTACATTTAACTAGTTAAACAAAACTATTAATTTTAATTTTAGTCATCCACATAAATAAGGCTCGTTGACATAATCTGGCATTTGATCTATTGCCAGACTGTAATATTCCTTAATAAAATGCTTACTGAAACACAAAGGTGACAATAAGAGGAATTTTTCATTCTCATAGTTCTGCTGGGTCTGGCAGGATTTGCTGTACCAGATGTATGCCCAGCACCACAGTGCTTTTCCCTCCCTCCTCCCAAATAGAGGCCAATAAACAACTCTGACCAAAGTTTCTTTGAACGTCTGTGCTTTTACAAAAAGCCATTCTGCAAAGAAAAAATAATTCTTCATTTTGCATAACTGTCAGATTAAATACCAGGAAGCACACCAAAGAAAGCACTATTAACCCCAAATATATCTGTGCTTATTTCCTAATTATTGATGTACTGAACTTTATTATTTTAAAGTATTTAAGGTTTATGAGAATGGTTTTGTTTGGAGGGGACAGGGCAAGAGTTGAGAAAATTTCCTAGAGCTGCCAGAAAACAGAAAGCTTACTCCTACAACTCTATTCATTTTAGGGGAAAAAAACAAACAAACCAACCAGATATTCTAAGAATGTTAAAACATATCTTCTGTCCTTTAAAAACCAGCTGTTTCCTATTGCTAAGCAAAAAAAACCCCACATTTCCATACAGAAATAGCTGGACACAAGGTAGCTAGAGACAGAGTGAATTAAAAACATTATTCTGTTAGATAAAACACAGTAAGTCATTTGCTGTATTTTCCAATCCTTACTTAGAGGCAAGTGGTTTTCCAAATGTACACGGACAGCTTCTCTGCTGAAGCTGAAAAAAATTCAACTTCTAGCAAAATAATGTGTGCTAGACACCCTCAAACCACATAATTTCTTCTATCCTTACTATCTTAACTCAATGGACAGAGTGAATGATTTCTAATCCAAAATATTTCTAATTTATTCCTTTTATATTCTAGTGTACAATTATTACTGTGTTAGGATCCTTCTGCTAATAGCATTTTCTTTCAGGTCTATAATTTGCCTAAATGTCTTAAGTGCTCTTCAAATTTTCAACTACTATTATTTTTCTATCATTTGTTGTTGTGTGCTTTTATTTTTTTTTCAAAATTCAACAAGAAAAATAAATTGCCCTAATGCAGCAAAATGACAATTCCAGTTTTAAAGAAAAAACATGTTTCTATTCACCCAAACTGAGTCAAGCATATGTTACCTTATAAAGACTGAAGCAGTGACTCATAAAATCTTGCACACACTGATTCCTCCCTCTCCTAGGAGATGAAGCTACATGATTTACCCAAAAGGATTAAATGAGGTCACAGTTATTGAATACATGTTATAACCTCAAACTTCAGGTTAGAATTTCTTCTTAGTTTTCTTTTTCAAAATCATTCACTGTTCTAAAAAGCCTTGTATTTTTACTCTTCCTTTCAAAATTTACAGATAGAAATCCTTGTAAATTGAGATATTTAGATAGCATGCTCACCACATGTTTTTCAATAAGTTTTTATATTGTGATTATTATCACAGTATCTACACAACTGCTTTTTCCAAATATTCTTGCAGGGTCTTGACATTTCTTAAACAGCAGATCATCAGGCTCTTATACTACTTGAATTTTCGGATGCAAAGACCTTCTCAGCCCTGCTCCTCTCGGACATGAAGAGGACTCATTTCACCTTTTCCTGGGCTCATGGGAGTACAGTCAATTCTCAAAAAAAGGTCCATGAAAAAAACACATCATCCCAAGCACAAAGCAAGCCAAAAATCCTTCCACTCCAGCAGTGACTTGTGCCCCACTGGGACATGGGCCCACATGGTGATCAGGTTATCCAAAGTCTAAGTCTTGAGGAACGCTGGCCAGGTTACAGAGTTGTCTCTGTCAAACTTCATATAAAATGTTCCATATTGTTTATAATAGAGACAAGGAGCAGAAGAGGGAAACAAAGTGTTTTTACCTGAAGGAATAAGAACAAGAGGAACATTCTCAGCAGCCATTAAGAGTGCCAAAACCAAGATACCAAATCATGCCACAGTCACCAAATAACATCATATACTCCTGGCTTTACCTCTAGTTCTACATTTGGACATGATACAACTCCTGTGTAAACAAGACTGACCATGTCCACTCAGCAGTACAGGCTCTGGAACCAGTCATCGTTGAATGAAATAGGAAGGATTTGTCTCCTTCCTAATATTGCAACCTTCCCAATATTAAACAAACCTCAAAATTCTGTATCTGAGCAGTCAGCCATCCTTCAAGTATGCTCTTTGCAGCTTGCTTCTTGTTGAAAGGACAACTGAAGGGCCAATGCAAGCTCTGAAATCCTGCTCAAGCCTGTCAGACCAACATCAATCACTACAAGGAACAGGCTTTGGATCTGTGGCACCTGCACTCACCTTTGCCATTTCTGAGGTAAAGCTCACAACTGGCACAAGAAACTTAACGTGAAAGCACCACCACTTTCCAGGCCTTGGAAATGCACATGCACTGACTGCAACCATCCCTGCCTCTCACACAGGGATGTGCTTTCCTGCTGCCATCACCACCACTGACAGCAAAACAACCCTGAGATGCTGCACAGAAGGAAATCACTGTCTACTGCAATGCACACACCCAGTAACCACAATAAAGCTGTCATGATCACACCTGAGAACAAATACTATTCTCTGTTAATATAGCATCATTTTATTACCTCAGACTTTTTTAGTCAAATAAATGGATCTACCTATTCTTAAATTACATCTTGATCAAGTTTAATCCTTTGGAAATGGTATCATCAGTAAAGCTGTAACACAGAAAAATTAAATTTCAGAATTATTACTGGAGAAAAAATTGTAACGATGACAAATTTTAAATACGCATGCAGTACCCACGAAAGGAGGAACCGTCTAATTATATTTCAAGTGTTTTTCTCACATATACCATTTTCACTCTTTAATTGTCAATGCTCTGGGTTTACATAGCAACATGAAAATACTGGGGATTTTTCAACTGGGCTTCTCCCTAGTGCAATGGACATAGCAATAACACAGGGACCGATTTCTTTAAACTGATACAAACGTTAAAAAACCCAGCACTGGTAACTTGGCATTCAGCCAGCTTACACTTCCCATTTTGTAAGGAAAGGAAATACCTTTAATTCTTCAGATGCCTGTCTTTGTGAAGTCTGAAAGTAATTACCCCATAATACATACATGTACCGAGTATCTAAAATTGGAAAAACTGAAAAGGACATATTATGTTCACAAAAATGGAGAGAGAGAAAATATGAGGTGTTTCCAGGTAAGGTAATTCCATTAAAGCCTTCAAGTCTTGAAGGACTTCTATTAGGAATATTTTTAATTTTATAGATAAAACATACAACATGCATGCAAATACATATCAAAATATCCCCTTTTTTTGCTCTGTTCTTTGAAAAAAATGGGATTTTTTTTTAAAAAAAACCAACATTATACATATGCAAAAACAATAAACGACTGACAAAAAATCTGGCAAAATATCTATAAATTTTTGCTGCAAGATATGAGAAAGGAAGAAGAATTTTTTTTTTAAATCTGATTAGAAGAAAATTCTGGCTAAGGACAAAATATTTTTATAGGAAAGAACAGAGTTGAAAGCAACCCCAATAAGGGTGGTATTTACATAATGTAGAGGTCTGTCCAGACCTGATGAGATCTGATGCTGCAACTGGGTAAAGCTATTTAGATCTACGCTGCTTGCCTTTTATTTCCTGTTGTTCATTAATATCTCATCTACATTGTATCATAATCAGCCACTGCTGATGTAAAATTATAAGTGTTCTTGGCTGGCCTGCAAACCTACCACTTAAACATTAAGACTTTCAAGGTTGTTTTTTTTTAGCTCTACTTTTTTTCTTTTCACACCCTCTCCTCTTCTCCATCTGACTTCCCCATCACTTATTCAGCAACCATATGAGAAACCTGCTATTGTCTTGACTAAAAGTTGGCTACAAATAGTTTCTTCTGTAGTGAAGACACTGCGATGTAGGTGGAGAGAAATCACCCTCCACTCTGCAAATGTGTGGTGATGTTATGTCCCTCTGGTACCTCCCATCTTCTCCTGGATTGTATGATGCACATTTTATTGAGCGACACTGCTGGAGGTGCAGGCCATCACTCATCCTGCTCCCCAGCCTGTCCCCCCATCCTGCTCCCCAGCCTGTCCCCCCATCCTGCTCCCCAGCCTGTCCCCCCATCCTGTCACCCATCCTGTCACCCATCCTGTCACCCATCCTGTCACCCATCCTGTCACCCATCCTGTCACCCATCCTGTCACCCATCCTGTCCCCCAGCCTGTCCCCCCATCCTGCTCCCCAGCCTGTCCCCCCATCCTGCTCCCCAGCCTGTCCCCCCAGCCTGCCCCTCCCCACGCCCCCACCTGCACCTCTCCTTGTCCCAGTGCTGGTGGCTGCCAGTGCCCAAACCCAGCCCATGGCATCTTCAAACCAGGAGCTCAGGACTTCTACACATGCTGCTCTTGCCCTGCACAGGAAGCAGAGACTTCAGTGTTGATAAGACGGGTTTTCAACAACACAGTTCCAAGTTTGGCAGTTGTTAGAGCAACATTTAAACAATATACAATGCTGAACAGGCTGCCGACAGTGTCAGTTACATCTTTCATAACATAAAACCCTACTAAACTACAAGAAACTGTTTTAGAAACTGATCAATGCAGATAATCATAAAGACATCAAAAGGAAAAACAAAATGGGAAGACAGATTGGCAGATAACACTCTACCTACTATTTTAGGTTTTGCTGAGGACTCAGAGAAAGGGTGCAGCCTTAGAGCATTTCCCTTTATATAAACACAGGTGAACAAACTGAAAACCTTATTGAATAAAATAAAAAAGCTGATGAAAGAGCACGGAAAGTTGTACTATCTGAATTCTCTTCCAGTTTCACTATGCCATTCACCATTCACTAAAGTATCTAAGTTTACAGTCACAAAAATACATGCTTGAAAATCAGATTATTCAAGTTTCAACAGGACTGGCAAGTCTCACCCAGACAAACCCCACCAATCATCATCCTGGCTCACATACAAGGAAGGAAACACTTCAAAGATTATATATTTTTTTTAAATGCCACTACTACTTCACCCTACCTTTGGGAAACATGGAATATGGCAACATTTATATAATCTTTATTTGTTCCTGGTATGTAACACCATAATGAGAAATTATGAATAAGCATCATAAGAGACCATGCAACAAATTCATTTGAAACAATGGGATTTTCCTAAATTAGGGAATCACCAATATAGCTTCAAATGTTAATTAGTAACTACATGAAGGAAAAGAAATTAAAAAGAGTACAGAGACTGTTGGGAAATGCATGGAATAAAATAAAATGAGCAGAAATCACTGAGAGCAGAGAAAAATGAAGCAATAGAAAAATACAGCAAAATTTCTGGAAGAAAGAGAAGGAACATTGACAGAGAAAAGGTATATTGCCAAGGCAAAAACAGACAGCTGAAGACAGTAGACAACAAAGGATGAAAAAGCTCAAGGAAGTGTAGGAAGAAAACCAAACTAAAAAAGATGAGGACTAAAACTTGCAAGGGAAAACACTAAATGCAGCAAATGTGCTCAAGTGAGCTGATACAAGGTTGTTAAGGAGAAGGACAACAAGAGCATTTTGAATATTTTAAGGAAGACTGATGTGTGCTTTTCAATGTCTACAGGATACCTCAGAATATGCACTGGAAAATAACACTTGCTTTCCACCCAAAAGGACACAACAGTAAGGACATTACTACTCCCCCCACGCCTGCACTGCTGCTTCTACTCTAACAAGCAACTAAGCAATGACAAAAGCAGCTGAGGAAATGGCAGATCTGCAAGTTGCACCCAACACCTTACATTTAAAATCATGTTTCAGAGATTTCTGTACACTGGAAAATATGATATCTTGAGTACAACTTCACCTGACTTTAAGAGAGTACAAAGTGTATTTAGAGAACCTGCAGTATCTATTTTTTTACATTAGAAATTCAGCTTTTGCCCATTGTGAATAAGACAGCACAATAACATCATGCAAACAAGAAGTAAAACATACATTTAAAAATTGGATCTTCTTCAGAGTTTTGATTAGCTATTCTTCATGATTATTATATAGAAGACTAGGAAAAAGAGCTTTCTTTTTTTATTTTTTAGATATCCAACACCCCCCAAATTGCTATGTTAAAGTTGGAAAGACTTCCAATCAAAATGAGTCAGCAAACCATTCCTCCAACAAGAATAAAAAAAAGGGCAAGACTTGACATTGCCCTGGTTTATTTTTGCTGAGAAATATCATTAGGAAAAGTGACTGAAAGTGATAAAATATTCAGACTTCATCCCTTAGGATAATTATTACAATTATTTTATTCCTCTGTTAATATGCTTGAGAAAGCACATAAGGGAACTAGATAAAGAAAAGGCACTTCCAGAAGAAGTGTAAATTAAATTATTTTACATTATGCTTGCCTATGTACAAAGCTTCTCTTAAAAATCTAGCTGGAACAGTTGTAAAAGCTACTAAACCCAGAATTTGTAGGTGTATAAATCCCTAGCATACCATCAAGATCATTGAGGATATCAGCATCATTTTTAAAAGGGAAAAATGGCTTTCCTACAGTTCTACTTGTTCTGACTGAACAAGCACAATGACAATTCTCAACCACTAACTTTTCAACAGATTAAACAAATTCTGCCTATTAGTGTTTTCATCTGAGTTACCAAGATCCTTTTACCATAGGCAGGGAAATCTATGTTGAGAGCTCAACTCATTACCTGGTTAATCTAATCCCAAACAGGCTGAATCCCCTCATGTGCCAGCATCTCCCCACCAACAACAGAGAAGTCTGTGTAACCAGACAGAACCGTGGATGCCTGCACTGAAGATAGCCACATGAGATCAAGTGAATCCCCCTATTACTGTACAGATTCAGGTAGCTGTATCAATTCATATCACCTTCATCCATTTAGTTACCAACTTCTGTTGTCATTTAACATGGGATTAAAGTATCACTTAACACCACCCACCTTTGTGCACTAATGACACCAACTCACTTTCCTTCTGTAAGGTGTAAACAGGGAAAAAAAAGCTATGGCTTGGATGGTTTTTTAGTTTGGTGAACAGTAGAGTCACTGAGCTGCTCAATGTTTTAAATTGCTGTTATTCCCTGCAATCCACAGATGATAAAGATTAGAACAGGCACTAATATAACTCCAGTAACACATAAATTCCCTTACACAGACGCAAGTCATGAATCACATTAACATTTCATTTTCATTGAAAAAGGAAATAACGTAGATATGACAAAGTTTTAAAATAGGAAATGCACAATGAACCAGGGAGAACATCAGTGAAAAAAAAGTGAAGTGCTTTTAAAAGTTCTAAGAAAATTGTAAGAAGAGTGAATAGGCATGTTGGCTGAGAAAAATAATTTTTAAAAAGTAGACAGGGAAAAACAAAGAAACTTCTGTTGCATTTACTTCTTATCACTCGTATTTATGCAAAGTAACAAAAGGCCTATTTTTCTTTAAAGTATTATGGTAAGATAGACAAGGAAGTACACAACAGCACAGGAAATTTAAATACTGATGGAAATGCACTCAGGCTGATAAAGTTAAATGGGATAAATCTAAGCAGATATATTTGTGGATTAAGAGACACATACAGGACTGTAAGAACATTTTCAGACCTATAATGCCCCTAATCTCTATTCATATGAAAATCCTGGTTACCAAGCCAAATTTTTAAAACCTGTGATGGGTAAAGGCCATGGTAGAATCAATATTTTTATTTACTGTCCTAGAAATTTTAAAATTTCACGGGTGATAAATATATTGCTACTGTTGGCAGCACAAGAGAAATATCAATTTAGCCTTTGTGTTGTTTCCAGAGCTTGAGTGCTCCAGAACAGGTACAGCCCCAGCCTGTGTTCTGCAGCCAGGGCCAGGCTTTGAAAAACTCAGAATACTGCCACAGTTAAAACAACCATTATGGGACCCTTTTCAACTGAGTTGTGCATATTATGTTGGTTTTTTTTTAACTTTGAAGCTAATACCACACTCTCTGTTCAACACAAGCATGTGAATTCCTGACAGAAGACAAGGTTTTAGACACAGCAGGTTCAAGGAACAGAATCCTCATCAGAAAGACTGAAGCATCTTATAATAGGGCACATTTTAGCAAACATCAGTTGAAAAGTGGCTTAACAGAACAGCTAAACAATAGGAGAATTAATCCTGTAACCTTTCAAAGAATTAAGGTTTTAACAAATCTACTAACAGGCAGCTGAATGAAAGAATAAAATTGAATCTTCCACAGTCCAAGTAACAGGCAAAAGAGAAATAGGTCAATCAACAAAGATGTCATCTTTTGCTGTGTGGCAAAATCTAACCCAGAGTGCTGACATGTAGTGTTTCTTGTTCTGACTTACCACCTTTATAATAAATGTTTCTTTTAAAAAAAATAATGCAACATTTTAAAATATAAATATACAGTTAGAATTCAAACCAAAAGGGTGATCATTAAAGTGAAAATATTACCTAAATTGTAGCTACCTTTTATTATGAAACCATGTCACAAAGTATAAACGATTTTATTCTGCCAATTAACCTGCAGTGTCAGACCACTGAAATATCTTTAAAGAAGCTAATGAGAGGCTGTCTAGCGATGGCACAGGTTGGCTCATGCCTTGCATACTGCCATGCATACAGATTGCCACCACAGCAGCTAAAATTACATCTCCATTACACTCCTGACAATAGTATGCACATACTGAGTGTCCAAGCAAGAATAATTGCATGAGATAATCAGTTTAAAAACAAATACACACAAAATACAACCATACCGTAACTACCTTCTGTGCATTTCTGGCACAGCACCCACAAAAACTAGTCAAGTGGAGGATAACTGGATGAGTTTCCCCCTACTGGTTTTTTTTTTCCCCTTTTCAGTTTTTTGGTTAGTTGCTTTCTGGGGTTTTTTTAACTTCTCCTCTGAGATGGAGGCATCCATGTTTTGCAAAACAGCCTGAAAGAGCAGAGGGCTCACACAGGTGTGGGATTTTTAGTCATTGCAAGTCATTTAAGTAATTATAAAATACCAAAAATGCCTAACTTGACCTTTTGGCCCTACTTGTATGTCGTATATGTGCAACTGGGACAGAGCCTATTTTTGCCTCCTCCCTCTTGCCCTTGGAGAGCCACAACAATAAAATATTCAAGACTGCTGCTAATTTCACAAATTTTCCCTTAAATCTTTCAAAGTTTAGAGCCAACATTTGTCCCTCTTTGCCAGTCAAGGAGGTTTTGGAAATGCTAAAACAGACACAAGTATGAGTCCGAAATGTAACCACACTTAGGGGGTTACTAGCTGAGATGAAATCCTGCATATCATTAGCTGCTAACACATGCCAAAAGCAAACCTGTGATCTGCATGTAGTTACTCATATGTGGTGTCATTAATCACAATCCCAGTTTAAGCCCTCTGGCAGACTTTTACTCATCTTTCCTTACTTCACTGAGAGTAGGTCTTAAATCATGTCAAGGATTCCCTTTTTCTGCCTTATCCTTAAGACTACTTTTGTATACCAAATAGACTATTTATATATTTTAAGTTGTGTGTTAACCTATTAAGACCTGCCCAGAGAGAATGTGCTCAGAGAACACGTTTGAAACTACTAAACTACTAGTCTCCTTTATATTGTTCATTTTCTCAAATAGCTTCATTATGGGGTGGAACTGTTGTGACTGGCTCAAAAAGCAGCAACTTTGTATTAAATATGAAAAAATAAGTATTCTTATGTATGAATGAGGAAAACAAGCGTGGTGAATAGCTGTTTTCCATTTTTAAACACAAAGCTATGTATCCCACAGCTACCTGAAAATATTGGTCCTGATTAAGTAATAATCTGTTTGCCTGACCCTGTTGGTGAGTCCAGTGTTTTCCATGTTTGAAGAGCTCATAGCAGGTTTCACCACACGTTTCCAAAGCTGAGACAAGAACCACTTCAGTCTCGCAATACCCACAGAGCTAGACTGGTCCTGTAGAAGAGGACACGTTCACCACTGACCTGAGTTCTGCCCTGCAAGACTCATTCTGACAAAGTACAGTGAAAACATTCATTAGTGTGGCAGAGAGGAAAAGAGGTTGAAATCAATATTTTATTACAGCCCGTGTTTAAATCCCTCTTCCTTTGCAGTTTGCTTTACTGTTTTAAAAAAAAATCATTAGTCATCCTTTTCCTGCGGCATTCCTCAGGGCAGACTGATTATAACACTGCCTTCTCTCTCTTTGAAAGCAAAGCTCTGTAGAGGACACTTGGCACTGATGATGCTCTTGAAGCACTGCTTTCCTCTCAGAGACAGCTGTACTGCACAAAGCTTCTCAAAAAACCACAGTCACGACCACTAACTACCACGATACATTTGTGATTTATTGACACAGCACTGTAGCACAAGTTCATTCAAAATTCAAAATGCACATTTTTCCAGTGACTGTGGAGAGTGTCAGTTGTCAGGGAGATCCCAGACATGTTTCTCTTTTGAAGACTTCTGTACTGCCTTCCAATTAAAATCACAAAATTTTTCTTTCTGTACCTTCACAACGAAATCCTAGGAAAAACGTGCTCTGAATACATACCTACATTATGGTATTAAAGCCTTTTTAAGATACATTTTCATACGAAGTCCTTATTTTTATCTCCGTCAGCATTACAGCCATAGAGCATTTGTGACAGACTTCAAAGCCTACTAAAACACCAGTCTTTCATACCCTAGCTCCAACACTGCCATCAGACACAATTCACAGCAAACACTGAGGATCCCCTCTACACCAGCCAGAACATTTTACACAACAACTAAGTATTCTTATACAGAGTTTACATTGCCCTCAGTTAGGGTTAGAACATACTGTTCCATATAAAACCATGAAGACATGACTGCTTCCCTGGGTGAAGAATACAAGAACTCACAGGCTCAGAATACAAGAACTGTACCATGGGGGAAGAGAAGGCAAGCATGGTGAGATAAAAGCATTTATAAGTCCATCTACACAGGTAACATTTATCATTAGAGTAATGCAATTGCCAACCAAATCCATCATCTCCTCAATTCTTTTATGTCTGTGATGGCAGAAATGGCTATGGAGGTTGAAAAAGATGAGTGCAGCAGCTACAAACAGTGATGAAGGGTATTTATAGGACAGGAACACCACGGGAAGAAGAATGGAGCATTTACAGGAGATAAGGAATGAGTGGGCAAGGCTTACAATGCTGACAGATATGAAGGGACAGATGATGCAATCAGATTTGCACATGAAGGAGGAACACAGTGGGCAAGTGCAGATAATGGGGAAAAAAATAACCTGGCTCAGTTTAGAGCAAATGTTGATGAAGAGATTTTGAAAGGATACTTCAGCCAAAATAAGAAATATAATTCATTGTGTATGCTTCTTGGAAGGACTCAAAGGGATGATCCTGAAGTGATCAAGTTGGTAGATAAGGTATGCGTATTTCCTTTCTCACATAAATTCTTCTACCCAATTGAGAAGCAACTTTTTAGCATATAAATATATTTTACTGCTCCCAGCCTCAATTAAAATGCTCTTCTGCATTTTGTATCTTACATCATAGCACCATATCATGCACTCCAGAGGACCTTTTGGGGTTTGAGGGGTTTTCTTAATTCTTTTAAGAGATTTCACGATTCCATACTAACTTCACATGGAATGAACTGGCTGGCAGTCTAACACAACTTCATCTGCAATATGGTATCTTTAGCAGCACAGTGTTCTTTAACATATGGAATTAATGTTATGCAAAATTTGAAGAAGTGATTGGTAATAATCTTGCTGCAATGCCTCTGAGAGCAGGCATAGGAAAATACTATAAATTAAATGACTGTGTGTTCTAGAACCATGTACTTTAAAATACCTCCCTATTATTAGTTTCATGACTTCACTAGATGACAAAACTATATCGAATTCTTAAATAAATGTGCATTTCCTTAAATCTCTACTGAATTCTGTATTTAATTATATGCCTGAATAATAGGATATCTCAGTATTATTTAACCTTTAAAACAATGGTTCATACATTTAACACTATAGATATCTGCTTTTTGCCTCTAAGTATGCAGCACTATGGAAAAACTGCTACCATTCATTTAGATCCTTATATCATTTGTATCCTAATGATTTTCTTGAAGCACACATTTCTGTATCATGAAGTGGGCAACTGCACAGTTTCACTGACTGCTAATAACTATCAACAGTGTAACACGTCCGGTCAACATTTCCTTTCTGCAGCTGAACCCAAAATACAGAAGATGCTACATTACTCACCTAGTTCTCCAAAAGATAATCACAAGTCTCTTACCCAGATTCTTCAATAATTACAGAGATCAAAGCAGCCTTCACCCACTCCAACCTTCTACCCTGAATTTTAAGAGGGTGCAAAGCATCATTTGAAGGACAAATCTGGCACGGAGAATTTCTAACTAGGTATGTATGCAGCATGCCAAATCCTGCAGGAAAAAGGTTAAACAACTTTATCTATCTAAAAAAACCCAGGAAAATCAAAGGTCATAGACGTAATGATTTTATAGAAAGAAATACCAGCTAATAAATGAAGACAAAAACTCTTTTTTGTCTGTTGATTGCTTCTCTTCTCATTCTTGAGCCGAAAGTTCTGTTTTAAGTCAAACTATGCTAATTAAATGTAATGATCTCATAGCATTGTCACTGTCAAAAGCACTACCTACTCACTGAGGAGAGCCCCCAAAGACTTCAAATTGCAATAGTCATCAACACATGGATGAGTGTGTAATCATCAGGACAAACCAGTTCAAGGTCCTTGCTTTTCTACCATCAAGACAATTGATTAAAACAAGTTCAGTGAGAACAGATCTAGAAGTGAGAAACATAACATAGAATGAAATTACTCAAACCACTGAGTATCCACTGAGTAACCACATCAGTGCAGCTGTCAGAGATATCAAAGTCTTAGGTACATCTGCAATATTTATGTCAAAAGGTTTATGTAGATTCTAATGATTTTATGTTTGCACATAGTCTGCATACAACCCCGAATCTCAGAAGGTCCTACCTCTTCAATGAGGTCTTAACTAACCAATGTATTTAATCTATATCCCATTAAAAAAAAAGAAGATAAGTAAAAAGGCAGAAATATAATTTCTGAAACCCAGTGGGACAGGGTTTCACAGGATAATGCTTTAATATTTGTAGATCATCAATCAAAACATGGAAGGCCATATTTAAGGGAATTCATTTTCCCTTAAATTTTTGAAATATTTGAAAGCAATGCCTCCTGTAATTACCTAAAAATAAATTAACTGTTGTATATTTAATCCTTATAGTCAAATAATACAATAATGTAGAAGAATTGTCATTCTCTTTTAATTAAATACCACAAGCAAACCCCAGACTTGGGTTTGTGCTTGAGGTATTTTTTCCTGTGGGAATGGCACATCTCAAAATTCGGACCTGCTGATACTGATGTGAGAGTTCATGAGTTACCCTGAGTGAGAAATGTCCAACAATGCTTTAAGAGCCTTCAGCACATAATTTCTTTCAAGAAGGCAGCAAATGAAAGAATATAAAACCTACTAAGAGGGCAATTTTAGAGAATGAAAAGTATTTTTCTGTGTTGGAGAGCTGGCACATGGTGAGCTATCACAATGTTCAGTATTATTTACAGAAAACAATTACAGAGCTTACCATTATCTGAAAGATGAATTACTACATCAGGTTTAGACTTCTGCAAAATGAAATACAGGTAGAGGGAAAAAAACCAAAAAAATTAAAAACAATCATTCTCAATGTTAGAACAAAAACCATAAATACAATATGATAGCTTAATGTGTCTCTGCAACCCTGTGCATTGTGCTCTAGGATGACCCTGCTTGGCAGTTCCTGTACAAGTGCCTCTTCCTTATACCAGCGGCCTGTGCTCTGAAAGCTGACATCAATGCCAGCAGGGAAATCCTTCAGATGAAAACTTTGAAGTAATGAGGTTCAAACAAAAATTTTTCCCTTGCAAGGCAGACTAAAAATCAAATACAGCTCCAAACTGAAACACTTTGAGAATATTTATAGGAATTTATCTTTTCCCTTTACTTACAGGCTATTATTAGTTAGTTATTTTCTTACCAAAGCTTGCTTTCACCTATGATGTATTAGGGCTTCAGGTTTATAACTCTACAGTTCATGTAAAAATATTGCTATATAGAAGAACTAGCACCTTCAGTCATCTCTAATATAAGTATCAAGAGTAGAGGAAATGAGCAAATAATTTCTAAAACACATATAGTAAAAGATAAAAGCTTTGTCAATCCACATGAGTCTGACAAACAATTCCACTTTGGAAATTTTGTACTACACAGATCTATCATTTGAAGGCATAAAAAAAAACCAAAACATTTGTTCAGTTTAAAACATCAGAAGTGTTAAGCCCACCCTCTTATTTTTGATCTGCTTTAGATCTGACAAATAATTCTTGCATTGATGGAGAATCTGACTGTACAAATATTCTGAGTGCCTAAGACAGTATTTAACTTTCATTTGGTAATTTAATAACTGTAAATGAGATGCACATAAAGAATTTGTTTGGAGAGCCCCATCAGCTGATGTCTCAGATAGGAATGAAAGGTCCCCTTTGTCTACCTAAAAGATGTTTTTCCAAGTGACCTCTGACATGTCACTTAAATTGAAACGAGCCTGAAGCTTTCATGAATCTAAGGTTATACTCCTATGTGACCTTTGCTGAAGACTTTGAATTCACCTAAACTAAGTTATTATAAAAAACACCAGTTAGTTCAATTTAGAACATCAGATGTGCTACAAGTAACATCAAAAATGAACATGTAGAGTCCAAAACAAAGCTAAATGTAGGTATCATGCACAACAAAATTGTCTGGTTTACTGATGTCTTTCAAATAATGCTTCAAAAACACTTGATTCAAATACATGCATTGCTGCAAGTAGCTAAAAATCAGTAGGAGACTGAGATTATAAGTACAAATATAATCATATTCATCTCTTTATATGGATTTATTAAATTATCAAAGGGCTTGATTTCAGTTCATCACCACCAGCAGCACAATCAAATAATGAAGCAAATTCAGACTGGCTCATGCTGGAATAATCCACATTGACTTAGCACTTCAATTACTCATGTTTCAGCCTGCTGTAAGCTACTTTAAGGTTTTCCTTTACAAGTCAGGGGTTTTTTTCCTCCCATCAGTGTCTAAAAAAGTAGCTAAGTATTCCTAGTTGCTCTGGGGTTTTATTTCCATGGAAGTCTCTACGAATAAATGTCCTAACGCCTGGCTTAAAACTTCATTTCCCAAATTTGACCCAGAAAAACTCAATATGCCAATTTCTATGATTAACTTTTTTTTTAAATAATTCCCAAGCAGCTGCCTTACTGATCTAATTTATTTAAAGTGAAATTAGCTTTCTCTCCCTGTTCTTCCAGTATTAAAATTAAGCTGTGTCCCATTGCAGTTTTTGGTGCTTTGACTCAATATAAGACTAACCAACATTTTGACTGCTCTTCTCACACAACTGAATACAAAGTCTTCCAACCACTTCTGCCCACTCCATGCTTTTCACCTCAACACAAGTATAAAATGCCACATCTAAGGCAGTTACATCACCCTAATGGTATTCAAAAAACTAACACAGTATTAGCTTCATTCACACTAAGCCATTTCTTTATACATTGTTAAATAATACCACACAAGCTAAAGAACAGAATAAAATTCATAATTACGGCTCTGTGAAATTATAACACTGGTGCACCATAACATACATATTGCAGTCCTGAAACACCATTATCTTCAAAGCCATATCCACACTTCAGGTCACTGCAGTTAGGATATGCAGAGAGATTTGTAATCTAAAGCCAAAAATAAAGCAGTATAGGAATACCTAACTCTTGCTTAAATTTCTGGTCCTAAAACCACAGTGATGAGATTTCCATACACTTTGCTTTCTACAGCTGTAGCCCGGCAGTGAGTCACAAATGCAGTCACAAGTCACAAATCCCCATCAGACACAAGTCCCAGGTTTGCAGAACACAAAAGCCATTTCCCAAAGCAGCACAACACAGCATAAGAATAATCTTCACAGCAGCACAGCTCCCTCTCCAGCACAAGGTAAATCTGCAGCAAGACATGGATAACAAGGTTATCCAGGAGTGTTTTTAGTTAATGATAATTCTGACTAGCATTTATGGTGATTTTAAGGAAAAAATTTAGTCGACTACACAGTTTAAATAAGACAGAAGTACCCTTTTCACCCTCCTTCCCACACTAACTTTCACATTTAGTAATATTTATTAAGATATATTTGGATCATATTTTTTAATTGTTAAAATATTGAGATTTTGAGTATGTTAACTAAATAAATTCAAAAGGGTGGGTAGAAATACTTGCAAAAATAACTAACCACAAGGACACTGTTATAAATAAATTACATAATTAATTGCCCATTATTTAAACTTTTTTTTTTTCCCACCACTCTCTTACTCCAGTTACTGTAAGCTTCTCCAACACCCTTCAAATACACCTTCCGGACACAGGACAGCACAACTCTGACACATGCCCAAACCAGAGGTGTTAATTCAGCCCCTTTGCTCAGCAGGCAATTCCAATGCATTTTCATGGTTTCTCTTTGAGACCCAGATCTCCTGATTGGTAGTTTTAAGACTAGTCTAGAAAAAGTTGTTGCCTGCAAAGCCTGTTAGGTCCCTGGAAGATTTTGAAACTCTCAACTTCTCTGGAATACTACCTTGTACTTACAAGTTACAAATATAGGTATTCTAGTATTCACTACTGTTTTCAGTCTAGGACTCATCTATATACACATGATAGCCCCTTAATATGCTAACATGGAGATAGTTACATTAGCTGATGCAGTTTAAAGCAAATTCAAATAGTATTTTAAACCTACCATAGCATGAACAAGTGAGACCCCTTTTACTTCACAGACTATTTTACACAAAAGCATAAGCCACTGCCCTCTTAGCTCTTAAATACACCAAAGGAAAATGTGATTTCTATACTGAAGAATAAAAACAAAAGCTTTGCTCAAACAAAACCTCATTGTAGAAGAGGACAGCACTCACAGAAAATCTGAACAGGACGACAGGTGAGACCTTTCACCTATCTCAGAACACCACACTTCTTAAGTTGCTTCTTATTCAAGTTAAAAAATTAGGCTGTGTAGTATATCATGGTAGTTACAAGGACAGTTGTATTTTTATTGTATAGTCCCCAAGCTCCTAGTAACAGACTACAAAATATCTAATTCTGTGAAACATTCTAAATAGTGCATTTTTGACTGATTTTATCAGTCATGCAATACAAACCCAAGTAGGAAAGAGGTCAACCCAAGCATGCAGATGACTGATGGCCAGTATTCTGCTTGCTGACAGAACTGCCAAACCTTTGTGGGAGGATTAAGAAAAGAAAAAAAAAAAAAAATAAAAAAATTAAAATGCACCAGAGGGTACTAAAAGATACAGTTTTTTTTTTTCCTGTGGTTGTGGAACTGACTTCCCTTTACTATTTGTGTTTATGTTCAAATTGTTCATAAGCACATAGATAAGCAGCTGCTTAGCCAGCTAAGGTTTGAATTGTATGTCATGTAAACATGACTTATAAAGAGCTCTATAAATGATATGTTAATCTTCATTCATATTAGACACAGCAGTCACCTTTTATTGCAGGTAATGAAGCAAAAGGCAACTGGTAGCCTGTAAACAGGTAATTACTTGGACACGAATGGAAACAAAGCTTAATATAATGGGAACACAAAACATTTTGCAGCATATAACTTGGTTATTTTTTATTTTTCAATACAAGATCTTGGGCCTAGGCTACTTGGATCATTTGCCAGAGACAACATAAACATACAGGAGAAAACTCAATACAATAGGAACACTATTTAAGTTTGTATTCAGGGTTTAACTAAATGAGCCCTGTAGTTAAACTGCATTGTATTTGCTCTTTTACAAAGTAAAAATAAAAACGAGTAAAGAAAATAACTCTACTACACTCAAATAAATGTTTTCATATTGCAGCTATCAAAAACAGATCCATACTTTGCTGAATCCATTTCTCAAAAGCATGCAGTACTGAATAGGAATGAAAATCCACATGGGGAGCAGATAGATTCAGATCATTTTGGAGCAAAGACCACTGCCATCATCCAAAATTCCTCAGACCACCACCAAAACTCATTGTCAACTTTGTATTTTTTGTAGTTCTGCAAAGTCACAGCAAATCATTTTTCCCTGCCTGTCATGTCAAATTAGGGAGCCACTGGAACACAGATGAACCAGAAACACTTTATTTCAGGATCTACAAACACACACATACTGGCAGCAGCTCCTGAGCATAAATCATAAGGTAGAAGGAAGTGAACAGGAAGAAGCAGTGAACTATTTTTCACACTTCAGGTGATTCTAAAGAAACAGCAGATCAATTAGCTTGGGTGCTGAGTGTTCAACCTGTGCTGCTTTCAAGGATCTCCTCCTTCCCAGCAGCCACATCTCCCTTCCTGCAGAAGAGCCTGCAGTCCCTCCTCCCCAGGGCTGTATTACTGCTAGACACAAAATCAGGATGCTTTGCTGGATCACTGGGAGACAAAAACCAAGGCACACCTACAGAATTTACTATCTTCAAGAAGCAGAAGGGAAAAATAACAAAATTGTTATTTGCATAGGGAAAAAAAAACATTAAAAGCATGAGCAATCTACAAACTTTAAACTGGAAAGCACTAAAAAAAAAAAAAAGTTAAAATTATCTTAAATGAAGGGAATTAAAGCTAGCATTTGCAGCATGTGAGGCAGACAAAAAAAAAAAGATGTCCCACAAAGCATCCCACTTTCTTATGCATCTTAGACAAAAGCACAGGGCTGTCTACAGAGCACCAATCCTGATAGGATACCTGCTGAGACAGGTAGTTCCAGCAGTTCATCTGTTGGCTTTTGCTATGTTTCTGGGTTTTTAAACTTACACGAGGATTCTTGTTTCTAAAGGAAAAAATGCTCCCCCAGACAAACGTGATCAGGGACCTGCCTAGTGATTAACCCAGCTGAAATCAGTAAGAGACAACCCAGCTTTTACAAGAACAAAAGCATTCAGTACTCACTCTTCATAGGATTCCCCAACAGAAAAAAAAATTCAAATTAAATATAATTCAAATATAAAAAAAAAAAAGAAATCACAACAAGGAAGGCATGATGGCACCGAAGTACAAGGAATATTGTGTTATGGCTGTCCTTGTCCCTATAGAACCAGGAGCTGCCTGAAGATGCAAGGGAGCAACACTAAGATAGAAAATCACAGAAAAGTATTCGAAAACTGTTAAAGGAGACCCATTTGAAAAGACTCAGATATGGTAAGCCTGTGGTAACACAGACACCAGACCATCAGAAAGCCAAGCAGTCAGAACAAGAACGCCAGGACGGCACAGACACAGTGTGCAAAGTACATGCCACACCTGGAAGAAAAACTGTTAAGCAGCAATGATATAACATTATTTTTGGATACAATACACCCTGAGAAAAAGGACAGCCAAGAGAATTACAAGTGTTTCTTTGTAGTAGAACAAATACCACCAGGATTCAAAATTGACACAGAAAATACACTCCAATATATAACATAGGCAAGTTTCTGCCTTGCATTAACATAGGCCACCTCAAACATAAAATTGTTAGGATGCTTCACCTACAGAAACATGCAACAACGAATACCACAGTAAGAGGCAAAACAGCGAGAAAGTCAGCATTGGACTCTGGATCACAGTCTAAAAACCTTTAACAGCATTTGCCAACTCATTTTGCCTGCTCAGTGAATTTAGCGTTTATATTCCCTGCTCAGTTATCCCAGATACAATATCGATGTGGCTTTACTGATCCCTATGCCTAGAATAGCCCATAACCATGAAGCACTTTCCACACAGCTTCTAACAGTGTAGTGCATAAATTATAAATTACTAAACTTAATAAAAACCTTAACAGCAGCAGGCTCTACAGGCATAGGTCTTACCACAATATAAAGTTTTGAAAATACTTTCCTTCTATCCCAGTAGTGTTTAAATGTCTACTGTAATACAGTCAGATTAAACTATCTACTCTTACAGAGGCAGTGCATGCAGAGAACCACATTAAGGTGACAATACCACCATGTATGATGTAATTACTTTAAAAAGAAAAGGAAAAGAAGCTCAAGTTAAACCTGCAAAAAGACTTAAACAAGCAAACAAACAATAAAAAACCAAAAACAAACAAACAAAACAAAACAACACCAAAACATCCAGTCCTTAAAGGCACAATCCTTAATTGCCTAGACCTCATATACTAGACATAGCAACTTATGAGAACACTACCACTGACTTTAAGAAGCGCCACTCACAACCTAACAAGCAGTCCAGTCTGATCTATGACAGAGTTTACTGGGCACAAAGACCATCAAATCAAGAATTTTCAACACCACTTGCAAACCAGAACTTGAAGGGAATGCTTGTGCTGTATCAACCGCATCAGAAGCGGATGAGAAATTGCATGACATGAGGACCGAGAAGCACAGTCACTGCAAAACCCTAATGCACAGCAGACAAACAGAACAAAGGCAAAATATAAATCACTCCAAGACAAATTAGCTCCTCTAGCCACTGCCTGATAAAATGAGATTGTAAGTCCTAACAAAATAAAAATTAAGTATTAAAGCAATAGACAGCACTACCACCTCAAAAATACCCAAGGGCCACAGCAGGGTCACATGCCACATGCCCATTTCTGACAGAACAAAGCACTGCAAACAAACCCCAAAAAGCTAACGCACCCAGGAATAAAGCCTAAAGAGAGCACAGCTTACTACACAGATGTTTCAAAAATGCATGTGGAGTGGTATAGGCAGGATAGAGCAGGTAGACAGGAGCTCCAGTAAAACCACACCGAAGCAGAAATGCCACTGTTGCCACACGCCAGCAATTTCATTGTACATATTCCCAAAGTAATAACCAAAACAAGAGCTTGAGCTGGAACACCAGCAAAAGCATCTTCAATAAAGATACTGCAAAAAGATATACATATCTAAATAAAAGGACCAGGCACCTCTGATAAGCCCTGTGACATGGGATATGGTTTCTGTATGTGCTTAGAGGTGCAAGTCTCGTCACTCTTCTCTCTTGCATACAAACCCAGCCTGTGTGCTATACAGTGGCACCCACACCAAAGAAGATATAATCAGCACATCCATTAATAAGTATCTACTTGTAACAGACAATTAAATATTTCATGATTTCACCCACAGCCATAAGTAAATTCACATTGATTTTAAAGCAAGTAGTTTGAAATGTTTCATGTTCACACCAGTACAGATCTGTTTCCCAAGTAAACACTGATACAACCCAACTGATTCTAACTGCTAGGTTAAAACAAGTTTCATCAAGAAGCAGGATGATAATAGTTCACCTTTGCAAGTGTCTAACAAATACTGCAGAAATACAAAAAAGGGAAAACAACATTTCCTCTCTATCCAAGCAAATACACCCAGCTGTCCTCAGTCACCAATCACCTACACCGAGTGCTTTGGCAGATCACTTCCTCTCTAAATCAAGAAAATCTTGCATACAACAAGTTGTAATGTTTTCACTTTAATCAAACCTACTCCTTAGTGCCCATTTTAGATGACAACTTGAATCCCATGTATTGGAAATTTTTTAATTGATATTGCCACCTAGCGGCTTGTTTCAACAATATTAAACAATCAAAAACCAGCAGGAGAACATCAACATCTACAATAATTTTCCCAAGACCCATCAGATGTGGTTTTTCACCAGTACAGAAAAATCTAATTCTGCTTTCCACCCAAAACAAAGGCAATCCCCAAGGACTACGTATAGAACCAAGCCTAAGGTAGCACATACTCCTCAAAAAAAAAATTATTTCTATGGCCAGAATAAAACAGCATAATAAAATCATTAGGTTTATGTTATGTAATAATGCAATATTGAAAAACTCTCCAAACACATAATTCCAGAGGGGAAGTACCACTATGAAAATCTATGTATAAAGCTTCCTTTTTTCACTTTCTTGAATATAAAATAGCAAAGAGGAACATATTTCCCATCTCTCTAGTTTTCAGTTTAATGTAGGTCTGCTGTTGTATGTTTTATGTCAAGATGATCTGAATACCCTAAATACAGAAAATAAAATGCAGAACAAGTCCTAATATAAGGGAAAACAACTTTCAAACAATTATGCTGGCAAGTGCATCTCAATTATAAGAGAAAAGAAAAACTAGACAATTAGTATTTATGCAGCTTTTCCATTATTATTTCATATAATAATAATACAGTTTTGTTTGGAAAAGACCTTTAAGATCATCACCTGGAACCATTAAGTTAGCATCACCATGGTCACCACTAAACCATGTCGCTAAGTGCCACATCCACATTGCTTTTGAACACTTCCAGAGGCAGTGATTCCATCACTTCAGTGGGCATTCCTTTCCTTTGGCAATCTGACCATCCCTTCAGTGAAGAAACTTCACCTGATACCCAATCTAAGCCTCCCCAATGCAAATTGAGGCCAACTCCCACCTCCCCACACCCTCCTGCCAGGCAGCTGCAGAGTGCGATAAGGGCACACCCTGAGCCTCCTTTTCTCCAGGCTGAACACCTCCAGCTCCCTCAGCCTCTCCTCAGCAGACTGGAGCTCCAGACCCTTCCCCAGCTCTGCTGCCCTTCTCTGGACTCGCTCCAGCCCCTCAAAGTCATTCTTGTAGTGAGGGCCCAAAACCAGACACAGGATTTGAGCTGTGGCCTCACCAGTGCCGAGTACAGGGGGACAATCCCTGCCCTGCTGCCACACTGCTGTTTATACAGGCAATATAGAGGGTTCAAGATGTGGAACCACTGCAGGGGACTAAGAATGTGACAGGATGATACAGACACTTGGGGCTGAAAACACCTCATCAGTGGTCAGCTGCTGGCTGCAGAACTGCAGCCTAGGAGTTGGGCAAAGCCACTCACAGAAGTAACGAAGAACAAGCATCAAACTGATGTAAAATATACCATTATATAGTAAATCTGGATGGCCTGACATAGATTGCAACATGGATTCACAAGGCAGCACGGACACAACCTGCAGAATGACATAAAAAATATTCCAACAGATTCCAGAATAAGGAGTAAAAAGCTACAAACATCAAGTTCATAGACCACTCAGCAGGGCCAGGAGGCTGATGACTGGCAATATCCCTCCCTTCTCCCAAAAGAAAGCATCCATCCCAGAAGGGTAGGCACAGCACGGGAGAAAGAGCAGGTACTACAAAGTTTGGGCATGTATCATTTAATCTGTAAGCAAGTGGAAACAAATACAGGTATCACTGTAACTCGGCTGTCAGTAATTATTTGGTTGGACCTTTAAGACTTCCTAGCAACCTCTCTAAAACCTGGGTACAAAACAGCAGTGAGGAGATACTCCAACATTTGGAAGGGCAGGTACAGATGGATGCATTAGCAGCTATTTAACCTGCAGAGGAATACATGTCCAAACTGCATTAATAGAATACCTCAGCAGCTGGTGGGTGCAGTTCATGCTGCAAACATGGGAGACAAGCAGTGAAGAACTTCAGGCTGAGAAAGCACACAGCTGGAAAAGATTCACTCCTCCCCAGCCTCCATAAAGAAAAGAGTGAGTTCAAAATTAATTTATCAGCCTGTAAATAAGGGAATGTGTTACTCGGAGGGGAAATAGCAAGCCATTTTATTCACACATACAAACACAGAGACATGTTCTCTTCACCTCACCAGGTCTCCATTTCCAAATTTCAGACTTATTAGAGCACTTTGGGTGCCTGCTCACATTAACTGAAGCGCATGCACATTTTTTTCTCCATCAGTGAAACCCTACATTGTACATTAATCTTTCCATCTTCTGCTGAAGTAACAGTCCCCTTACTCTGGCTCTGCCCTGTCTTCTATTTCCTTTCTCCAAACACCCCCTCCCCCTTTAGATTCATGTATATTTGCTAAGATATTTGTCACTACATGCTCACCGACTCTTCATTCTGGTATTCTAGGTATATTCTATTTACTGGCAGCATATATGGCCTTTGGTGTTTCCATTGCTGCTGATAAAAGCCAAAATTATATTTTATCCTGTGAAATGGGGTGAATATGCATTTAGTTCTTGATTAGGTTTTATTTCCATATGATCTATAATAATTCAGTCTGAAGGAAACCATATATCATCTTAAAAGCAAGGCAGCTTGCTCCTTTTTATTTCACTTGTTTCTAATTGCCATACATTGATGAGAACACCACAAGAAGCAAACCCAAGAGGAAAGGTGATAATACTAGGCAAAGAAGTGAGAGGGGACCAATTTTTCTACTTTGTGATTTTCAGCCTCTCCTGGAACACTAAGAGATTACACACTTCATCCCTGCTATGAGACTAAAGTGACTTTATCTACTGAGTTTGAATTATATTTAAAGACTCTCAAATTAAGTTTCTTATGTAAAGACAGTACTTTATGTACATGCACATATGTAACTATTACTTATTACCAATGCAATTGCAAACAATTACTTATTATACCAATGCAAATCAACCATGAAGTAGGAAGTATAACATTTTTTCAAAAATAATTGTCAGAACTGACACAAACTGTGGAGAAAAAAAATCAATTAAGGATACAAGCACCAAAAAGCAATAAAATCTTTTGCTTAGCTCTGTAGTATTATTTTGAAGCAGCTCCTTTATTACCAATGTAAATTTCATGGCATCAACATTGAAATACCACTCCGACCAAAATCTGAGAAACAGTTTGAAAAGCAGACTCTGAGAATTAAGATTCTTCTTACTGGATATTGCTGCTTTGCAGCAATCATTGCTAAGTCAAACATGCCAGCATCTGGTGCACCACAGTTCAGAGTTTAACACAGTAATTTAAACTATTCACAGTTTCAATTCAACTTAATATGTTCAGCTGTGAACTGTAATTAGGAAGAAGCTGGCATATATTCAGTTCCATTGCCCTTGCATATTAACATCACTAGGTCTTAAAAACATTCTGAATAAACCAACAGGACAAGCATGTTCTCTGCACTTTGCCCATCAGGTCCTGATGTTAAGAAACAAATCACAGAGGTCCCATAAGGTCTGGTTTGGTCTTTTAAGTTTTAGCTAACTCTTGCATTGTTTTTATTATTTTTGCCATAATTAAACACAGTGTATAGATTTAAGAGGGACACTGTCAACATATATATAATGCCACTTTCTGATTTAAAATTTCAGTCAAATTCTTCTACTTAAATGCATGTCCTCCATAAAAATTCCCACTTGAAGAAATCAGATAAAGTGATTCTTAGCAATCTATGCATCTCAGAAATAAACTGAAAAGATAATTATTTGCTGATACTTAACTTTCTGGTGTTAAAACCATCATAAAAGGACCTTCTTTTACATTTTCATGGTTTTATTTTTAAAGTGGCTTTACTACTTAACATACTTATCTAAAATGTTAATTGTTTTAAAGTGGGAAAGGAGCATAACAATGCAAATATGTCAAATTTAGTTCAGATTGCAGCACACTTAGAAGAGTGAATTATTTCTTTTTACCTGTATAGCCCCCAAGTTATCATGTTCCTTTTTCATCATTTGCAAAGGCAGAATGTCAGACAAATCCATTAAGGAAGGCCTAGAATTTAAACTATGAAATTAATTCCGCTCACCAGACACTGATAGCTACAGTGATCCCACACTCTGAGGTATAGAAAAAACTATAATGAAAACAGCAAAACTTTCAAAACAAACCTGTGGTTTTGCTTCAATATAGGTATCAACTGTAGTTTATTTTAATGTTACTTTTAGTTGCAGCTATTAACAATTCTCTGTTTTCACTGGCATGGCAAAGCACAAGTAAAGGATTAAGACAAGCAGCTCCTGAAGAGAAGGTACAAGTAGAAAACAAGGCAGTCTGATCTACTTTATCTCAAGTTTTCATAATGCTACAATTAGGACAAGATATGGCACCCTGTGAGACACAAGCCACTGAGAGTCACTCTGGAAACACAAAATTAGATCAAAATGATAATTTTGAAAGAGTAACATCTTTATTCCCAAGACAAATATTCTCATTACACAAAACTGATTTTCTGGCTTCAGAAATAAACATTAGAAAATACAAGTATACTTCTTTTCAATTAGAAGAACAGGATAAATAATTTTATTTCCTGCACCATGTTTCTTATACAATATGTAAAAAATTTGGCAAACTTTGTTGCAACATTTTTAGATAAACTGACCAATTCTCAACAACACTTGCTTTAGACAAATGAAGGTACTGTCTATCAGAATAAATAGTTTCAACCTTGTTTTTAAAAGCTGGATTTGCAAAACAACTTGGATTAGCAGCAAGAATGCAGCCCTTGAAAGTAACTGATCCATACTAAACACTGAAGCAGTTATGTAACAGGTATCTGGTCATCTAAAATACTGCAGTAGCCTCAGCGTAGCTTTATCTCACATTTTAAGTCCACCTGAGATTCACAAATCATGTTTTCATATCCAGCTTCTCCAAAAGCCTTGACTGGCTGATGTGTCCAAATTATGTCAGCCCACAACAACATTGCTGAGCTTATCACAGAGCTCCCAATTCCCAGCACTTATCATTCCTGATTAAAGAGTGTCTCTGAAACGCAGAGCATGGAAGCAACTACCAAAATCTACGTGTCATCTTCTCAACACTGCTGACACAATCCAACTTACAAGTTACTACATAGAAAAGATTTCTGGGAAACAAACAAATAGACATTAAAATCTCTAACTTGAAAAAGAGAGGCAATGCTCTAAGAGTATTTGAGTGGCATTTGATTAGATGTCTGGGAACCAGCAACATGGACTCAGACACCAACATGTGCTGAAACACTGTGTTATAATACACAAAACAGGTCACCTCAAGCAATAGGCTACCTTAAAAAAAAGAATGCTTTTTCAGATACTATTATCCATGAAGATTAATTTTATTCTTTTGAGCCAGAACTCCTAATAGCATCATGAAGCTCCTGGTTGTATACAGGTTTCCCTGACACTTTACAACATTCACCTGGGAATAGGTCCTGGCAAAAGGGATCTGTCATACTGTGCCTTCTGACACCAAGGAAGGGAACTTGAAAGAAAGCTTAAGCCTCTGATCTTCTCAGGGTGCACTCTTTCATAAAAATGCTAAACTGTGATCACTGCACTAAAAAGAAAAATTATTTAATGACCCATACAGCCTCATTCTAACCAAACCACCATGTGTTTGTTTTGTAACTCAGAGTTACCTGGCAGCAGTCAAGCAGCATGCTGATACCTGTGTATTAGTGAAACTTGATAGCAAAGCTTCCCTTTTAATCACTCCCTTCCAACTCCATCAGTCTGTTGCTCTTGATTATTCTGCAGAAGTGACTGGCCACCCCTTACACACTAAAGCCTACCATGACCTATAATCTTATGATTGACACTTGCATGTGGCAGGTTGAAATAAGAAACTTGAAACTCCTCAGGTGTTTTAACTCGTACTTCACAGGTGAGCTAACTATTGAACTGTTACATAAAAACTAAAACTTTAATTTAAAGTTACAACTGAGGAAATAATCTGAATTCTTAGATTCACAACTTTAAAGCAATCCCAGGCTCATTTTGGCATCAAATTCAGACCTGCAGATGGCATCAAAGCCTACAGCAAAGTAGCATTTCAAGCATGCCCATTCCTTCAGCGTTTTTCACTCCCTGGAAAGCCTCCTCATCCTATCATCATAACCTTCCTGTTCTGGGGCATGAAAGCTCTAATACACCTTGACTAATTGACTGTACATTCAGATTTAGGAGCTAACTCCAGTTTCACGGCTCCCTCCTGATCCAGGTACACAAGTGAACCACCCTGTTTGGATCCAGGCTCACAGATGCTCTCGGGCTTGTGAATACTGTCAGACGCTGCAAGTGATCCACAGAGGTGGCCTTGAAAATCTAAGGGCTGCCACACTAATTTAGGTCAAACACATACCTAGGCCAGTATTATACCACTGGGTGCCAGAAACATAAGTTTTGAGATGAGCATACAAGTGGATGCTCACTCTGTATTACGACAAATTTGCTTGACAGGTCTTAAGCAAACAGAGGCTTGGAAAATCACACTGCATTGACAATAGCATTCTTAAAAACTACTGATAACCATAAATTTAAACCACAATTTACAGAGAAGAACAATTTATTTTAAAACATTAGCTTTCAAACATTAAAATAGCCTTAAAAAAAAGTCAGCTTTATTTATTACATTTTTAGTAAATACCTTACTTAACTAAAGTCTCAGCTGTACTTAACTGGAATTCTTTTAATTTTTACTTGGATTTTAATGTTTTTTTAAAAACATATACATCCCAGTCTGTGATAAAGGTGCTCACATACAGGTGAGCAACAACAGGAGCGTAACAAGCAGCAGACACACACAGTTATTACACAGAGAAATTACTGGGGTGAAACATGAGACTAGAAAAAGCAGAGCAATGCAAGGGAAGAAATATGTCCCAAGAGAGCTTTCTTTAAAAACACGAATACAAAACCAATACAACTTTAATACAGTTTGAAAAGTAGTAAACAAGTGATTTTAACATAGGAATTTAAGGTACATATCCTGTAGCTAGACTGCCCTGACCTTTATCACTGCAACAAGAACAGTAGAGATATAATTTTTTTTCCTTTGGGGATAGGAAAATATAATTGACCTCTAATGATGGAATACTCCCATTTTAGAAAACTGCAAACTAAGCATTGATAATAGCTCAAGGCAACTGAAGCCCTTGATTATTTTAATCTTCTGCATTCAAATTATCGACTTTTAATTGACTAACTTCTGTTGAGGAAAAACAGTGAGGCACCAGTACTGTCAAGAAGCATTATTTCACCAGGGTTAGTTAGTACCTTTATAGAAGTTCACTTTGAAATTTAGACAATGTTTCTCAGACAAAATGCTTGTTCAGAGTATCTTCTTTTAAATACAATAGGTTCTTCTATGGTTATCTTATTCTCAGACTCCTGCAGTTCTGCTCTGTAACATGTGCTTTATTATGTTAGGCGTACTTTTCCAGACACTTCTACACATTCCTTCTGCACATTCAGAGATCCATCCAAACACAACACTTTCCAAAAACAGATTTCATCTTAAAAGATGTATTGCTGGGGTAGACAGTGGACACAAGAAGATTTCTATCAAAGCTCAGCCAACTTCAAATAGGATCATGTCTCTCACACTTACCATATGCTGTAACTGTTAACAGATAGAAAGTAAAAAATGAGAAAACAAGGAAATGGGCTGTAGAAAAGGGGGTAAAAAAAAGTCCTGCTAAGAAAACCAGGAAGCAAGGGTTATCACTTCAAATATATAAAAATATATAAATATTAAATATACATATATATACAAATATATAAAGGATGACACAAACAACCTAGTATTTTAAACAACCTAGTAAAACAGTGTCCATTCCCAATGTCCCTATAGGCAATTGGAACAGAATTAGTTATTGATTATTAAAATATAGGCTAGATTGCAAAGATAAGAGTCTGGTAGAATCACAACAAAAGCAATTACTACTAAAAGGGAAGCGATCAATTATGAATACAACTTCTATATAGTTACATTTTCATTTTTATCAGTCCTATCCCTTTGTTCAGTAGAGAACTGAGGTCACCTTACTTGCTTTCATTAGATATTGGCATAACTTTGGGTTCTATTCTTCTGAATCTTTCCTAATCCTCCTCCTTAAAAGCTTTTAAAAATTTAGCTTCTCTGACATTCTTCAGTAAATCATCCCAAGAAGAAAAAAAAAAACAACTGCCAACAACTTCACAAAGATGACACTTGAGGGGCTAATACAAGACCACTGCAGACTGAATTTCACACAGAAAGGCCAAGAGCTACATCCATAGCCTTTGGTGAGCACCCAGTATACATGCAGTCAGTACTCATGGGAACAGGAACTACCTAATAGATGCTGCTTCTAAGAAAAAAAAAACTTACTTAAAGAGGCTGAAAAACACTGTGGTAGAGAAACCCAAACAAGCAAAAGTAGTGCATGACTTTTACACGTTTAAGATTCAATAATAATGTAATATATCCTAAACCTTGATAGCTGTACAACACTTGTGGGTTCAAGAAGTTAGACATCTGGAAGTGCACAGTACAGAAACTTGGCACTTCCCATTCCCAGGGAATTAATTGCTAATGGAATGCCATTCCATTAGCCAACACGGATGTACTGCACCTCTGCAAAATAGTATCACATGGTCTATACCACCTGTTCTAAAGTAGTGCTTAAAAACAAAACCAAAATCAATCTTGGTATCTAGATTTATACATTTGTATCAAAATACGCAGCACAGACACTCCTCTCTCCATAGATTCACAGACTATCATCTGGATTTTTTTTTACTTACAAAATGCTTTTTTTAGCTTTGGATAAAGATGAACAGTTAATGTGCTAAAGAGGACAATTCTGACTGGATATTCACTTGGTCTTTGTCCCACCCATTTAGAAATAAAGTCAAGCAAAAAAATATATCAAAGGTAGTTTACCCCAGTTGAAGCCAGTACTAGTCTGAACATAGAGCCTACCACTGCACTGAATGCAAAAGGTAGATGTACCTGAGGCCATCTGTTAGCACTAAGTGAAGGACAATGAACAGGCTTGTCTGCCTGTAAGCAAGTTTATATCTGAACAGACAGACTCAGGCATCTGTCAAAATTGCTATTTCACAGACCTCTCTCAATGCAGACCTCCACTTTAAGGAGCAATAAGTCACAGAGGACCCAAATTCACAATTTTCATTACTCTTTTGTCCAGCTGAAAACATACTTAAGTAGTTTGCACACACTGCATGCAAATTCATCTATTACAAGCAAAACCAAGTCCTAACTCATCTAAATACAGTGAGTGTTCTATACAGTGAGTAACAGAGCATCCTCTGTTTCAATAGCCTGGATGTTTGATTTCAAAGTAAACTCTTACCAAGTATATTTTATTATTACATGCAACTACAGATATAGTCTATAGCATCAGATATAAGTACTTCCTCTTCAAACTATGTGACACTTAGCCTCTATTTTCCTTTTTTCCCACACTACTGAAAAAAAAACCCAAACAAACAAAACACCAAAAAAACAGCTTCACCTCCACCAGTTCTCCTCATTGACTTAGGGGGTCAACACTGAGCAGCTACAGGACCAATCTTACAGCCTTCTTTGGTAAATAAGGTCATAACAGACAAAAAGCTATTCAGAGTACAGCAATTTCTTCTTCTTGTGTCATCTCCTTAATACTCTTCAAACAAAAGCCTTCAAGTAAGCCACAATACGATATAACTCTCCTAGCCAATTTTACAAGAGGAGTCCTGCAGTTCCCTTTGAAGCACATTGTTAACAGCAACAATGGAAGTTACTCCATAAAGCTTTGACCTGGCAGACAAAAGTTCTCCTAAGAACCACAGTTAAGGGGGAAAAAACCAAAAACAAACCCACACCAAAAAAAAACCCTGCTTTGAATTCAAAACTAAGTCACAATTTTCTTATGGTATAGAATTTCCACACCTCAAATCAACATTTTCATTTGCAGATGCTGTGCATCACAGACACCATATGCCTCTAAAATACTAGTGTATGCTGTAGCAGTTGAATTTAAAGGCTAGCAACAGGACAAAAAAGATACTGAAAACTGGTTTTACTTCGGGGCCTCAACTATTTGCAAGGAGACTTAAAAAACTGAAAGGAATTTTGCTTTCATATAGAAGCATGAAACAGAGTAGGTCACCTCCAGAGCATAAAAGTGGTTTGAAAAGAAAACATCCATAGCAGAAAAGATGGCTCTTGTCAACTACAGCAAAACCACTCGATTCATGAGGTATGAGCACAGCATCTGGAAATGCTGACTCAGGCAAACGGCCAGCTCCTGACTGTGCACCCCGACTTAACAGTAGCCAGTTTCTTCAGCCAACACAAAGACTACCAGTTCTGTACTTATTGAGTCTCTGTGAAAGCAAACTTTTAACAAACTCATTCAGCAAAACATCCCACTATATCTCCACTAAGAAGTGTATTAAACACTCTGTCACCTAAGAACAGAAGTTTAATGACAACCTTGTGGTTAAAACTTAACTGAAAGCTTCAAAAATAGCTCTGAACATAGAGCTACAAGGAAATTTAACCTATTTCCATTTGCAACTGGCAAAAAATAAATCCATGTAACACTACAAACTGAAGGTTTTTGGAAACAAGGGAATCAATCACTGCATATCCTGAACATAACATTTGTTTCCATTACACTAACTCAACATTCAAACAACTGAAAGCATAATACAGCTTTTACACAATGCTAGAGGAAACAGCAATAGTGGAACAGGATGTGAACAGAAGTTAGCATTAAAGTCTGATCACCACTACACCACCACCTCATCTATGTTATCTTTACCCATCCAAAAGAGGAAAAAAGCACCCATTCGTTATAATGAGAAAAAAAAAAAAGTAAACTGAACACTTTATGGTCAGAGAGATATTATTATTTCTTCCAATGGAAGTAACAAAGAAAAAGACCTTGGCCCTTGAATCATTTGCCATAGCACATAGCAACATCTCTCCCCACCACATACATATCCATCTATCATACATTGCTTCCCAGTTCTAAGACTAGCCAGCTAGGAAGAGAGGGGAATGAGTGATATCAGGACCTAGTTCCCTGTCAGAACAAAGCAGGTAGACTGGATCCCCAAGTAACAAAAACAAAGACAAGAGCCTATTGGCAACTTAATGAGTCACCAATAAAGTCCCACTGAACAAAACACAGTGAAAGTTAGTGACAGAAGCATGTAATTCTTCAAGGACAAAAAATTAAATAGTCCAAAGCCACACCGTCCTAGGAAAGAGTAAAGTGTGAACACTTTAGAGATGGAAGAATGTTCCTATGTGGTTCAGTGAAGTGAAGTATCATGAGAAAAGATCAACTGGACAGTGACAAGAACACCAATGGCTAGCAGAAGACAAGGGGAAAACAGAGAACAACTTCTGTTCTTATCTGTAAGACCAACAGAAACTTAAAGCTAACCAGAGATACTGGTATCAGCATCGTTGGTGATGAGACATATCTGGGAAGGGGAAATAGTCTGATGGTACCGAGGAGGATGAGAAAAGGACTGCCTATAGATGGGACAGTGATGCAGAAAGAAACGTCGGAACAGAAAGCACTGGGAAAGGAGACCACAAAGGTGAGAGAACTGGAGGGAGAATCAAGGGGAAAACATTATCTGGGCAGATCCCCGACAAGCCGGGGGTACTCGGGGCCGGCGGCCGGAGCGCCTAGCGCGGGTTCCCACGGGGCACCGGGCGGCCCTGCCCGAAGGATGCTGAGCCCCGCGCCCGGGCTGGGGACGGTCCCCGAGCGGCCGTGGCGACATCCCCCGTGGGAGGGCCCGGTCCAGGCGGGTGCTGTGCCCTGCCGGGGGAGCCTCCGAGCGTCCCGCGGGCGGCGGGACCGGGCAGCCGGGACAGCCCGCTGGGTTACGGGGCGCCGGGAGCGACGCGCAAGGGACGCACAGACAACACAGGGGTCGCGGGGAGACGCTCCGTCCCGGCGGGTCGGGGGTCCCCATACTTACTTTTTGTGGGGCGCCGGGTGCTTGTCCCTCCTACCGGCCGCCGCGGACTGCTTGGGCCGCCGCCTGCGGGCCTGCAGGGCCAGCACTGCCGGGAGAAGAGAACAGCCGGGAGCCGGCGTGAGCAGCAGCAGCGGCGGCGGCGGCGGCC